>NC_090265.1:106776643-107078643 GCF_040414725.1 Anabrus simplex | reverse complement strand
TCATAGTGCATTGGCACTGCCGGTAGCTACAATTAGCCTACGCAGTGGCCTCTACGGTATGCACTAGGCAGCGTCTTGGTAGGTGTGCTAGGTACCAACTGATGAGACCAGCCTAGCACACGAGGGCGAAACGCTGGCAACCAGGAATGAGTTAGCTGGAAAATTTACAATGTCCAATAACGAACCATTTATATTGGTATTATAAATTTACTCATTCGGAACAGATATTTCAGATTCCCTCTGGGAATCAACATCTATATCATCTGATGGCCAAACAGGCATCAATTTTTGATAATGAGACAAAGTCTCTCATAGTGCATTGGCACTGCTGGTAGCTACAATTAGCCTATGCAGTGGCCTCTACGGTATGCACTAGCCAGCGTCTTGGTCGGTGTGCTAGGTACCAACTGATGAGCCCAGCCTAGCACACGAGGGCGAAACGCTGGCAACCAGGAATGAGTTAGCTGGAAAATTTATAATGTCCAATAACGGACCATTTATATTGGTATTATAAATTTACTCATTCGGAACAGATATTTCAGATTCCCTATGGGAATCAACATCTATATCATCTGATGGCCAAGCAGGCATCAATTTTTGATAATGAGACAAAGTCTCTCATAGTGCATTGGCACTGCCGGTAGCTACAATTAGCCTACGCAGTGGCCTCTACGGTATGCACTAGCCAGCGTCTTGGTAGGTGTGCTAGGTACCAACTGATGAGCCCAGCCTAGCACACGAGGGCGAAATGCTGGCAACCAGGAATGAGTTAGCTGGAAAATTTATAATGTCCAATAACGTACCATTTATATTGGTATTACAAATTTACTCATTCGGAACAGATATTTCAGATTCCCTATGGGAATCAACATCTATATCAACAGACAGACAGAAACCGTAGGATTCATTCTACCACGGATTTTCTCTATTACCACTTAGTACGATCACATTTTTCCTAGCCCTGAAAATGTTATTTGTTATCACTTGTGGAAGGAACATGATTTTCAACTCAGGTAAGAGCCCTTGCCGCAGTTGCGTGATAACAGGAAAAGACGTATTCCTGAAATTCACAGGATAAGTTACACCTTTGGGAAGCAAGCCATTAGCCTCAGAAATGTTCAATTTTGCTTGCTGGTTAGCAGTGAGACTGCAGAATAACACAGTGAGCCTATTTGTACTTGTATTTCACATTCCATTCAGAAGTTGGAAATGTATTTTATGTTGAGTGATACAGTGAAGAGTAGCAAATGTTTGTCGCATGATAGCCTACACCTGGATTAGGAACATAATTTTGTGAAGTTGACCAGCGCAGTGCATATTTCCTGTGATAACCTAGTTATGGATATGAAAAAGTCGTGAAATTCCTTACTAATCAAGACAAAATGGACTGACATCCGCACCTATAAGCATGTGGAGGGTGCGTGAACTTTGAAACTCGCACTATCGAGTTTCGACTCGATCACTCGAGTTGGTCAAAGTTTCGTTGGATTCAAAATGGCAGCCAAAGTCATTCTGTCGCAGTCGCACATGGATAAGTCGGCGGAGTATGACATCCAATTCACTGTCTAAGAGTGTGACCACAAAATAATGTTTAATAAACCACTGGTCTGAAATAAAAGGCTTCTACTAACATTTGTTTAAGAAAGAGAGTGATCTGCAACAATACTTTGCTATTTCTATGGGCCCCGTACAAATGTTTTCATATATGGCGTTTGGTGCTTTTCACACCTTTCACTGTCCGACTCGTTGGCTGAATGGTCAGCGTACTGGCCTTCGGTTCAGAGGGTCCCGGGTTCAATTCCTGGCCTGTTCGGGGATTTTAACCTTCATTGGTTAATTCCAATGGCCCGGGGGCTGGGTGTTTGTGCTGTCCCCAACATCCCTGCAACTCACACACCACACATAACACAATTCTCCACCACAATAACACGCAATTACCTACCAATGGCAGATGCCGCCCACCCTCACCGGAGGGTCTGCTTTACAAGGGCTACACTCGGCTAGAAATAGCCACACGAAATTAGAATTATTACACCTTTCACTGCACTGTTGTTATTTTATAAGACCCAGTGGAAAAGGATTTCATATTTGTTCTCTTCTGTTTTTCATTTTAATACTCTCTTCTTGTATACTTTTCACTCTGCCTGTGAATACACGGCATAAAATGCCCTTACATTGGAAAAAATCAAATCTAGTATTTCCATATCCCTGTTAGATAATTTTTATTTGAGTATTCAGTAGTACGTTTTCTCGCTTAACATGTTATTTTTCCTTGTCTCCTGCAGAAACATCTTAATAAGGTTTTACTCTAAATATTAAACACGTTGAGTGTTGGGTACGTGAGAGTAGTGAATTTTTTGAACTTCACGTCTAATATGGGGTCGTACGTTCGTTCGAAATAGAGAACTGTGCGAACCCATTTGGGTGTGCAATAAGTGTGTGTTTCGAAGCTGTATAAATCCTCTTCCTGCCATCTGTTGGCCATCTATTTAAGTAAGTGCATACTCCACCTTTCATTTGTCAAGTCCTCTTTTGGCGCGACCCCATATGGGTATGTCAGGAGTACTTTGTAGGGTGACAAAGTCATTGTCTAGTTTGCGCACGGATTGTTTACGTAAATGTGCAATGCTATGAGTTTCCTTTAAGTCATTATGAATAAAACGAGCAGTAAAAGACTTGGTGTAGATAGTCTGGACGATTTATTGAACAAGTCGGACAATGATGATATAGATGATGTACATCGCTACAGTGATTTTGACCCCATTACAGAGCAAATATCTCGCACATTCATCTGCACTGATGAATTACAATCTTCAGCTTACACTTCTTGACTGTGCTTCTGGTTTCCAAGCACCCGTTGCAACACCTTCAACTGATTTCAACTGTTTTCAACTGTTTTAAACGATATAGTCACCGTTTAAATCTAAGAATTTCATTTTTTGTCCGTATTGAACTGAGACCGTAAGATAGGTAACTTAAAGGGTCCATCTTTTCAATACAAATAAATGTTATAATGTTTATTCACAACACATTTTTACTTGGAACTAGTTTCAACGCTATTTAGCGTCATCTTCAGCTAAAATGTGAAAAATAGGCATAGGTGTATACATGTAGACATGTACAGTACACAGAATGTTACAGCATTATGATTAAATAAGAGTAAAAGAGACTTAAAATAGTGAATAGCAAGGTCAGAAATTGTTAGTCATCACTGAAATGAACTTGCAATAGGCTCGATTCCCTGTAGATCAAAAGATTCGTTATCTCTTGCATCACTAGAATCCCCTCCTAAATTACTTACAAATTCATCACACTCCATGTCAAAACCACTTCTCACGCGTGGTCTCTTTTTACTCGGATAGCAACACGACCAGCGGTGGATAATTCTTTTTGTGCAATGAAAACACTTGAAACAGACACACTGGCGAATTTGGACATTAGTTTTGCGATACAGTAAAACCCTGTTAATTCAAATTTTTTGGGACGCAGAAATCGGACTTTGAATTATGTGATTTTGAATTAACCGCCAACTCGTAATTCAGAAATGCCAACCCTCGTCGCGGCACAAAATATTTTGATGATGATGCTTGTTGTTTTAAGGGGCCTAACATCGAAGGTCATCGGCCCACAAAATATTTTAATACCCATTACTGCTTGCGATTAACACTGATTCACAATTTAAAACTTTCAAATGCCAAGAAAAAAAAACTATTTCCAAAATGTATTCAACAAGGTGCATTTACAGTATTCAAACAATGCACTTGGATAATTCACTGGCAAACATAACCCCACACAAGGAAAGAAAAATAATTATTCAAAGGCGAGGAGAAATCTATGCTAGCTGCCCAGTGCAAGTGCTTTTATTCATTGGATAACAGTACTGTATGCATTTTAGATGCCTTGAACTTGGACGGAAAGTATCCGATGCCCTTAAAACATTGTAATTTATCGAATTTGCCTTTGACGAGGGGAGGAAGTAGAAAGTCTCTCGCTTCTGTATTACAACACAGTACAGTGACTATCACTGTATGATTTCGAGCCATGGCACTTCTCTCATAATTCAGATATGCCAGCCAACCCTTGCCGCGAAAAACAAAGTATTCTAAGACCCATTAATGCATGCAATCACCTTCATTCACAGATTAAACCTTAGTAATGCCATGGATTATTAAAAAACCTATTTCTGAAATGTATCCAACAAGGTGCATTTACATTAGTCAAATAATCCACTTGATTAAATTCATGGCAAACATGACCTCACGCAAGAGAAAAAACACGACACTTAACACATAACGATTTTTCGCCTTTACCGCTTTGTACGATCATATATTCCCCAGACCTGAAAATGTTCTTTGTCATCCCTTGTGTACAGAATGTGATTTCCACCAGAGATAAGAGCACTTGCCACGGGTCGGTCGGGGAAAGTTGCGTGATAAGAGGAAATGACCTTGAATTCTCGAACACCGAGTATATTGCGCCTTCGAGGGGCAAGCTGTTAGCTTCAGTAAAGTTGAGTTTTGCGTTACTGATTGCCAGCAAAGACTTTACACTAGAACAAGACATGGCAGTGCTAAGTTAAAGCAGAGTAATAATTCCCCTGCGGCTAGGAACGCTGAATTCAGTTTTCATGCGTTTCCTTTTTTCAAAGCTGTCCTGTTGACATACATGGCTTATGGCAGGGAGCCATCCAAAATTATGTGTCATGGAAGTTACCGCCACAAAATGTGTAATGGAAGTGTAACTCTAGCAACCGTGCAGCCGTTGGTGGATGGTCATGATCGAGAGATATATCTATAATCATTTGATTTGCTCAAAGGGAGAAGTGGTTTATTTTTTGTTCTATGTTCTTTGTTCTATGGAAAGGTCTTCGTTGTCTGTGAGATAGGTGAGTAACCTAGTGTGCTTGATTGTGCTTGTAGCCTATTTCGCATTCCAATCAGAAGTTAGACATTTATTTATTCAAAATCATTCTTTCCAACTTTGGAAACTTTCCTTCATGCACTAGTTTTCTTTTTCTGTTCCTATCTTGCTTATATGCATTTTCAATTTTATCTCGGTTACCCACAATAGTGTTTGTGTTCAAAGCAGAATGTGCTAGTTTTAACATTCACGCCAACACTACGCGCTTAAGATGTGGATTCCTATCTACTTCCTGAAGGATTTAAATTTTTTCTTCATTAAGATGCGTTTTCCAAGGTGCGATTGTAGCCGCAACGGTGATTGTAGCCACATGGCGACAACAGTCTCCATCTCCGCGCATGCGCAGTTTGAATTTGGTCTGCGACTCGCTGCGATTGCGGCTTCAGCCGCCACACTGGTGCAGTGAACAGTGCTGGCGGCCGCAGTCGCTGCGACGGAAGTGACTACTGCTCAACACCTCCTCCGCAAGCATTCTCCTCTGTCAATCAAGGGCCGATAAAAGCCAGCCATGCTCAGATGTAAACAGTGTTGATATCTTGTCAAGATTACTGGGTCATAATTTATAGGAATGAATATACAGTGTAATATGTACTTTTAAATAAAATGCAAATCCCACTCTGCATTATCATTTTTATGCGTTTTTATTGATTCCTTCATTCCCTAGATTACACCGATGGAATGGCATGTAAATAATTGACTTATTGGTGCAATTAATGTTGTGTCACTCAATTAAGTTGCGGGCTTGTTAAACTTGAAGTTTACCGGGCCAGTTGACTGTGCTGTTAGGGGCACGCAGCTGTGAGCTTGCATCCGGGAGCTAGTGAGATCGAATCGCACTATCGGCAGTCCTGAAGATGGTTTTCCGTGATTTTCCATTTTTACACCAGGCAAATGCTGGGGCTGTACCTTAATGAAGCCACGGCCGCTTCCTTCTATCTCCTAGGTCTTTCCTATGCCATCGTCGCCATAAGACCTATCTGTGTCGGTGCGACATAAAGCCACTAGGAAAAAAAATCTTGAAGTCTATTACGACCAAAGATGTACTGATTGTTATGTCTTACTGTAAAAGCACTTATTCAACTGAGCTAAACTCTGTTAAAATAAGATTAAAATATCCGTACCTGACAGTGAGTGCTAGTTTCTCAGCTGGGCTGATAGGTTTCTTGTACCGACTGCACGGGGTTTTCAAAATTTCACTTTTTAAAAGTTAGAGAAATACAAAAAAATATCAGAAAAGAACTGAAGAAAAGCAAGCATTTTAATGCAAAGCATTCTAGAACTGCAAAACACTCAGTCTGAAACACTTCCTGAACTTTGTCTCATCACTTAAAAGATGCCTGTTAATTAAATTGTTATATCGTCCTTCCTCATAGTGCGATGCAAATATACTGTTGACTTTCCTTCTTTTCGGGCCGAGATACCATATTAACAATTCTTCTTCTTCTTCTTCTTCTTCTTCTTCTTCTTCTTCTTCTTCTTCTTCTTCTTCTTCTTCTTCCATTAAAATGTCAAGGAAAGCCATGCCACTAACGAAATCGCCCATGCTCTCGTCCATTTCTGACGGAATGGACTGCGCGACTGGCGGCTGGAATCGTGTCTAAGAAAATACCCCACCTGCACGTCGCTTGCGGCTGCTGTCGCCAATGTATATGGCGACGCCTGTCGTTGCGGCTCTGGCCACCGTGGCGGCTACAGTCGCACCTTGGAAAACACACCTTTAGTGAGTGGTTTCATGACCATTTTCTTATCCATAGCTAGGCTATCACAAGACAGATACCGTATGTACAGCACTATTGAACTCACGATTATCCTATGAGTACATAAGAAGGCTGTCGAGCCAAAAATAATCCTTCACTTCCTTTTACCACTCAACACAATAAATTGAATGTAATGCCTATAACCGTTCTTGTGATAAGGTGATTTAAAACAGTGTGGTACGACTGAAGTTAAAATAAGTCTATGGTGCAGCAATAGCAGATCTTTGACAGGTCATCTGTGTAGAGAAATTAATTTCATTTTATAGGTCCGTATTGAACTTTGACTGAGCCTCCGTGGCTCAGATGGCAGCGCGTCGGCTTCTCACCGCTGGATACCATGGTTCAAATCCCGGTGACTCCACGTGAGATTTGTGCTGGACAAAGCAGAGGCAGGACAGGTTTTTCTCCGGGTACTCCGGTTTTCCCTGTCATCTTTCATTCCAGCAACACTCTCCATTATCATTTCATAGCATTTATCATTGCAAGCTGTCAACTTCATGGCCGTATCGATGAGTATAATCAACAAATTAATCTAAAAAGCCACCTAATCGATACTTTATTTCTTCTGCCTTTGGCAAACTTAAAAATACATTAACAAACACAGTACATGTTTCGACCACTTAGTGGTCATCTTCAGCTGTATATAAAAAATCTTAGATGATAACATTTAAAAGCAAGCACATTGGATCTTAAAACTATATCCCATGGGAATCCAAAGATGGGGGGGGGTAAGGAGATTTATGTGAATGATACTTAAATTACAGTATCGTTTACAATTGTGTTTTAAAAAAACAAAAAAACTTAAAAGATGAAAAACATATTTAAAATATTTAAAAGCGTCTATGGTAAAATTCTTTTTGATAACATTAGGTGGCGTGAATAAAAAGTTCGTGTTTGTAATAATCTTCAGGCATATGTGAGAAAAATAATAACTTAATTAAAATTTGCGTCTGTGGTGATGTTAAACACTTTGTTTTTAATAAATATACTTTAAAATACATTCTGAAGTGTCTATGGTAAGGCACTTATTCAAAAACACTTGTGCTTGAATGAAAGTTTATGTCATATGCACCAGTCTTCAGGTATGTATTGTTTATATTTAATAACTTCCTTGAGTGATATTCTTGTGGTTAAAAGGCCATGTTGACTGTTTAACTTACGAGAATTGCTTTTCGGAATGTGATAAAAGAAATTGTGTTAGTCGTTTAACTTGCTAAAACCCTGTGGTGGCTTCTGTTATATAAAATGGCGATCTGATTCGGGCAGCTTGCCTCGCGATCTTATCTGGCAAATGTTTAATCCGCGTTGCCTTGGAGAACTGCCTTCGTGCACGACCTAGTGTGATAGCGGTGTGACATGGTTTGATGTCACTCATTAATAAATCACCTTGGGAGTGGCGACCCCACTGTAATAACAGCCTATATATGTTTCATTCACTACATCCCTGACCCGGTCAATGACTGGAAAACAGGTTGTAGGTTTTCATTTTCATTGAACTTTGATTAAACCAAATTAAAATAATAAGTGAGTTAAATCCACCTTTTCAATACAAATTAAATAGTGTTTATTAAATAAACATTTAATGGAACAAGTTTCAACCTATTTAAAGGTTATCTTCAGCCATATCGCGTGTAGAACAACGTATTTGAAACACATTTGTTTTGAAGATGGCCTTAAAACATAGAAGTTTGACACTATGAAAAAACTGTTTTTAGAATTTCCTTAAGACACTTTTGTTCACTTAGCTGTGGGAATATATGAGAAGAAGAAGTCTTTTAGTATTCTTCGTAGAATTCAGGAACGTAGATACAAGTCGAAATTCACTATCTTGATGAGGTATGGAATTGGGCATATATGCATAATGTTGTTGTAGAAGAAGACGTCTTTTGATGTTCTTCGCATCACTGCGAAGTGTACTTTAAATCATTTATAATCTTGATGAGATGTAGAATTGAGCATATATGCAAAGTAATGTCCTAATTAAAATATGAGTTGAACAAATATATTATTGCAGTGGAAAGGAAAGTCTATATAGCTGTGTATAAAGAAAACAATGTAAGAAATATTGAAGGTATCCATGGAGATTAATGACTTTAAAAAATGAACACTTGCTTACGTAAGATGAGCCACAATTTGACTTATTTCTCTTCAATTCTTTCTTTCATTCTTTTCATTTAATATTTTACATTCCTTAAATTTTGTTAATATTTCCTACATTTTCCTAACTTATTTTTCCTTTCTTTTATATCAGGATTGGATGAGATATCACTCCACCATTTGAATACAAAGAATAACAATCTTTTAACTTAATTCATGTGCCTTTTCACTTTCATTTTTTAAAGTCATTAATCTCCATGGATACCTTCAATATTTCTTACATTGTTTTCTTTATACACAGCTATATAGAATTTCCTTTCCACTGCTATAACATATTTGTTCAACTCATATTTTAATTAGGACATTATTTTGCATATATGCTCAATTCTACATCTCATCAACTTTATAAATGATTTAAAGTGTAAAGTGTATCTACACTTCGCAGTCATACGAAGAACATCAAAAGAATTCTTCTTCTACAATAACATTATGTATATATGCCCAATTCCATACCTCATCAAGATTGTGAACTTCGACTTGTATCTACGTTCCTGAATACTACTAAGAATACTAAAACACTTCTCCTTCTCATATATTCCCACAGCTTAGTGAATAAAGTGTTTTAAGGAAATTCAAAAAACAATTTTTTCATAGTGTCAAACTTCTATGTTTTAAGAACATCTTGAAAACCACTGTGTTTCAAATACGTTGTTCTACATGCAATATGGCTGAAGATGACCTTTAACACGTTGAGTGCCACGTGCCGCCATATGGCGTCACGGTGGTCTTCAAATTTGAGATGGCGTGACACCGTTCTTGAAATTAGAGTTGGCGTGACGCCATATGGCGGCACAGTTGAGTTTCAGGCGATGCACCATAGATAATCAGCTGTGACATCTATGCGCGTAAAATTGGTACTACGTGAAAGGGCGAACTTCAGGGTCTATTCCACCTACGTATTTTTACTCTATCCCACCATGTGGCGCCAGAGTATTCTTCCGAAGCCACTGACTGGCCAGTGGTCATTGTCACAGGTGAAAGTGCGCCAGGCATTGTTTATTCCTCGTTTACGTACGTATTATCACTCAGTTTATATAGTTGTGCAAAAATATAAAAAATGAAATGAAATGGCGTATGGCTTTTAGTGCCGGGATATCCCAGGACGGGTTCGGCTCGCCAGTTGCAGGTCTTTCTATTTGACACCCGTAGGTGACCTGCGCGTCGTGATGAGGATGAAATGATGATGAAGACAACACATACACCCAGCCCCCGTGCCGTAGGAATTAACCAATTAAGGTTAAAATCCCCGACCCGGCCGGGAATCGAACCCGGGGACCCTCTGAACCGAAGGCCAGTACGCTGACCATTCAGCCAACGAAATCTTACGAGGGAACACATACATGTGTTACACTCGGATTCGGTTGAAATTTGGTAGGAATATTCGTGGGAGGCAGTAGAATGCTAAGGTGAAAACTGCATGTACCCAGCGCAAGTTTAAACGCCAAAATTGAACAAATAAATAGTCATAAAATTAGAAGTGCCGCGGGAGTATCGGGGTGTGGCGGAGAGGTAGTGAGGAGCGAAGCAGCGGACGTGAACCAACCGGGCTGCGTCGAGCTGCGCTAGCAGGCAAGTAGCGTATAGTTAGCGCGCTCCCTTTAACTTCCCGATCAGATGTGCAAAACGTAAATATGAAAATAGCACATGAAACAAGTGTACAAAGGACGATGTTAGAACAACGATGCCAATAAGGTTTGAAAAATTACGAGTAACAAGAACTCGGGCGTGCCGAGACGCATATTTTCATTGTTTAGAGTTATCAGAAAACTGTTCACAACAATATGTAATGTAATATAAGTACTTGTTTTGCATTTTACTAGGTTTTCATAAATATTGCGTTAATTTGAATTAGCAAATAAATATCCCGTATTTGAAATTCGTATTGCACATTCCTTGACAAAAAATTCTGTGACGCCATATGGCGTCACGCTATATTTTATCTTTCCTAAAAAATTGATGTGACACCATATGGCGTCACACATGACCATGGTATGGTGAGATAAAATTTACTTAGTACATCATATAAATACATCCCAAGATTATATAAACAGACTACAACATGTACAATTGCTTTGGCACCAGCGGAATGCAATTCAAAAACATGCCTGGCACCAGTGGAATAGTGTGCTACAATCGGCTCGGCACTCAACGTGTTAAAAAGGACGAAACTAGTCCCATTAAATGTTTATTTAATAACCACTATTTAATTTGTAGGGACCTGAAAAAATCGCATTTGCGATAAATGCAAATTTTTAAATCTTGTACTGAATCAAAGCCTACGGTAATTCTAATGTGTAATGAAATAATTTTTACGCATAAATAGAAGTGTGACAAAATGCAAATTGTGACCCAAAATGCGAAATTGGTATGAATATGAGATTTTGGTGCGAATTCTGCAAAATTGTGCTATTTTACTGGCGAAAACAACATATTTGGGCAAAATCGTCCGAAATACTCAAAATACCATGCATATATCTTTTGACTGTTCCAATCGATGAAGAAAAGTAGCTGATCGATTGCTGTTTGCTGACATTAATCGATATTTACAATGGGAATAGCAAGGGGAATAAGGTATGTATCGATTATTATCGAAATGTAAACCGAGTGTCACGGAAATAATGAGATAGACGCAGCATTGTTTTCTTGTTGTTCAAAACTGAAACTAGTGAAGAGTAGAAAGGGTTGAGTCAAACCTCTGTAAATGTTGTACTTCGGTTGGAACAATTAAGCATATCTTGTTTCAATGTCCATTGCTCGAAGTTAGTACAATAAAATGGTTATAGCCGCTCTTTAGGTAACAATTCGCGTTACCCACTCAATTGTCATGTTGGATACTCAATCCCACGCCCGCTATGGTGGTAGCTCTATCGAATTTCCTTTCTGACACCAACACTTTCCTTTAATTTCTGTCTCTTTGTCTCTACCTTTTATGTTGACCCGGCCATGTTCATATGGCAGCAAGTCGCCGAAATAGGTCGCTCTGGCATGAAGCTTTGTACCTTGTGTTACTCTTGTGTGTTGTAGATTAGTCGTAGAATTCATAGCCTCGTTTTTAACTTTATCTCTTGCGTTTTTGCCTCCTCCATACTTTGATGTTCATTATAGGGTCCGTGACTGGGTACACCGCTATCACGTGAAGCCCATTAAATTATCAAGACAAGACGAGTAGAAAATCGAGCATTGTTTAGGTTATGGGGCGCACGATAAAAACTGCCCACGAAAGGGCTCAGCAATATGCAAAATATGGTTTATATGCCACAGATTCAGTGACAGTGATTTGCAAGTATTGTAATTGCCGAGTGGGGTGGGAAAAAAAGGATAGCATTGTGAAACATGTTAAATCTGAAAAACACGTGGGTAAGTGACGTGATAACGAAAGTTCAATCCCTGCTGCTAGTACGTCTCAAAGAAAGCAATCTTCTGTGCTTACACAGTTAGATAGTTGTAAAAGACGAAAAACTTCCAGAGATAACTTCTCGAAACACACAGTTGAAGTATTTGCCAAAGCAAATATACCTCTGGAAAAGCTGGAACGCAAAGAGTTTTCAAATGAATAGCTGCCACGTGTGAGAACTCTACGTGAGGTATATTTACCGGGTAAGTTTCGATTTCATTTCATTGATTGGGTACGGTTTAGGCATTACGACATCGAAACCACGCACAAAACTGAAGGATACCGAATTTGAGTGCGATTTCCATATCGAACTATCTTACCCCTACCCAATTGATCCATTAATTTTAAATTATTTTGTTATAATTTGAGGTCTTTCTTCCTTTCTAGAAGTTGCATCTGACCACCAGAAAAGAACAGCAGAGGCTCTAGTGGGGAAGAACATCAACATACTCTGTGATGAAACTACATATAGAATGGGCCGTGGTGTTTTAATCATCATATTCCAAGTCCCAGCCGGATCGAAAAGAGAGCTGCATATTGTTTCTGGGAACTATCTTGATGCAGGAAATGCTACAAAGTGCTCTCGTGCTGTTTTAGAAGCTCTGCACAGTTACAGTGTACCATATGATGCAGTTAAAGTGTTTGTTAGTGACAGTGCCCCGTATATGACCCGGTGTTATGAAACATTAAGTGTGGTCATAGGGGATCATTTAATGCATTTACAGTGCTGGGCACATAAGATCAGCATGGTTGGCAATAGTTGGGTCACAGTGATGACAGATTTAAATCACGTCGTTGCGATGGTAAAGTCTGCACTTTTTAACACAAGAAAGCGAAAATATAATTATTTACAATTCTTAACATCAAAGTATGGTGCTTCAAAGGAAGCAAAGCTTTTTCCTGCACCTGTCATAACCCGACGGAATAGCTGGTTTCAGGCTGTCTTCTGTTTGAGTGCTTACTTTACTGATGTTACATTTTTCAAGATGTCTGACATGAAAGACATCGACAACTGTGGTATTAAGTACCTGACTGATCTGAGTGACCAAGAAGTGAATAGGCTTCACTCACACATGGTTTTTGTCACAGATCATGCAGCTGGATTGGTTGACCTCCTTACTGAACTTGAAGGGTCTCTGTATCCTACCTCTCATCTCCTTTACCCCAAACTGCATAACCTTGATGCCAGTTTTACCTGAATTTGTGAGGGGAATTTTTCTGCGGCAACTAATGATGCTTTGATTAAGCTCACTCCTCTACATCAGGCTGCATGTAGAGACACATTTATCAAAGCTGCTCATTCTTCACAATGCAAGCTAGCCACATTGAAAGCTAAAGACCCCAACCATAAGCATTTTGTGTCAATTTCTCAAGCTTTGTATCCAAAAAATATAATTTTGAATAACACTGATAAATTAGATGAGCTTGAGAAATTGTTTGGAGAAACAGATCTCTCACAAAATGATATCTGGTCTGGTTACTGTTCTCTGTAACATGCAATTCAAACCCAGATGAAAGAAAGTGCAAAATGTGATGTCATGCTTGCATTCACTGCAGTTCAGACACAGACGGTGCAATTTGAAAAAAAAATGCAATACCGAAGTACTGACAATGCTTTTGTTTGAGCAATGAATTTGTATTGTGTGTGAACCAAGGACAATAATTAAAATTAAAATAAATAATATAATGCGATTATTTTAATTTTGTAAATAGATGCTAATTTTGAAAAATAGATGCTAATTTTGGAAAAAAATAGATGATAATTTTCAAACAAATAGATGCTAATTTTTCAGGTACCTATTAATTTGTATTGAAAAGGTGCATTTAACTCACTTATTATTTTAATTTGGTTTAGGTCATCTGCGGGTGCCATTAAGTAATAAGGCTTCGTTATACTGTAGGCCTATCCCATTAAAAAGTTATTTAAAGATGCAGGCAATGGCAAAGCGGTGTACCATTCATACACAAATACAAACTGCCAGTTTGAAAGTTGGCATGTTTTTATTATTCACTGGCGAGTCTGTCCGAATCAATGCCGAGTACTGCCAAAGTTTCACGTTCAAGATGGCGGTCGAAGGCGCTTAATCGCATATGGTGAGTACAACCTCGCCAGAAATTCATGCTCGAACAAAGTGACCACAAAACACTGTTTAATTACCCACTGGTCAGAAATCTAAGGCTTCAAATAACAATTCATTATACAATTGTTTTAGGTGAAAGTGATCAGCTATAATATGTACGTACTATAGCTATTTCTATGAGCCCAAGGGCAAAAGATTGTCATATCTGTTCTTCCATGTTTTTCACATCTTTTAATAGTTTCTTGCTACTTTAACAGGCTCCAGTAGAGAATTATTGATATTTGTTCTCTCACCTTTTTTACACTTTTTAGTGCTCTCCTTTATCTCCTGAAACACTACACACACAATGTAAAATGTACTAATGTGTATATTGGTACACTATCTCCCTGCTGGATAGTTTTTAATGGGATATTGGATAGTACGTTTTCCCACTTAACACAATATTTTTCATCGTCCCCTGCAAAAATGTACTAACAAGGTTTAACTGTATATGTATTTTCTCTTCCACATATGTTTTATTTTATTTTATCTCTTGCAATCATTTATATCTTTCATTTTAGTTCCTTGCAAGTATCTAAGCAATCATCTCTTTTAAAATTCTATTTAATGCTTGTGTTTACTCTCTTTAAACTTAATAACTGTCATAATAAATGTATAACTTTATCATGTGGTGATCAACTGAAAACAGAATTCAAATTATTACTTTAATAAGACACCTCTGAAAATTATGCCTTCAACACTAACCTAACGTTAACTAAGAGCTAAATTGCTGGCCTCTGAGACAGTGTTACTATATATCACTAACATTCTGATACATTATGGAGTCATCCAAGTTTCGAGTTATTTCTTTAAAAAGAGATTCAAGAAAATACTTACTGGTTTGGTTCCTTTCTCAAACTCTGTACTTAGAACACCAATATTCACAAAATCAGATGCAAATGGAGCATAATGGTACGGAAAATACCATTTCCAAGAAGCACATCCCTGGAAGAACACACAAAGAAATTTACAGTTTATTTTCCTCATTACAAGTAATTTTCATTACAAACAATGTACGGTTCACAAGAAATAAAAAGCAGGTAAAAGAAATCCTAAAATCTTATAGTTACGCCTAACACACCAGCAATGCTCCATATTCTACCCCCTACCCACAACAGCAAATGCTATGTATGAAACTCACATCTTCATTCCCTATCTGTTCTTTATTGACATCACACCGACCTGATAGGTCTTTATAATACCAATATAATAGGTCCACTATTGAACATTATAAATTTTCCAGCTTACTATATCATCTGATGGCCAAGCAGGCATCAATTTTTGAAAACGAGACAAAGTCTCTCATAGTGCATTGGCACTGCCGGTGGCTACAAGTAGCACGCAGTGGCCTCCATGGTATGGACCAAAGGACGAGCTAACAGTCGTAGTGAAAGGACGTACGTGCCTCTCGCTGCGCTTTCTCTCTCCTTGCCAGGCGCTCTGTACTTTTCAAGTATCAGCCAGGCACTTGTACTTATTAGAACATCTTCGAAGGAGCATTGTCTGAGCTGTAGCACTTTTTAGTGCTTGCTCTTTCTTTTCTACTCTTTCAGGAGGACCAGGATGGTGACGATAACCATCAATATGAGACCGGCCAACTTCGACTGCAGGGAAGCCTACCGAGAACTTCAAGCTAGGCTGAGCTTGGCGCCCGCTCCTGACTCCAGGCTCCCGTCGCTGCTGGTGTACAACCGGTGGGGGAAGGACGTGTACCGGGAGATCTCCTATCAGCGATTGTGGAGCTCAACGGAGAGGATCCAATCGACCACCTCATCGGCGCGGTGATCACCGGCTGGGCAGTCGTGATCTACACCAAGGACGCAAGCCGCCTCCGACACTACGAGAAGATGATGACCCAGCACTTCCAGGTCACCCGGCTACCAGGACTCACGGATCACCCGGACGTCTCAGACTACCAGGAAGCAGCCACGCAGACGGAGCTGGAGACCGAGGACGACGGCGGCGCTCCTGAGCGCCACGACGGCGCAACCCCAGTTGGAAAGCTGTACTCTACAAAGTACACGCAGACCAACAAGGCCGCCAACTAGGATCGTTGACCATCTACCAAGGCGAAGTGGTCGCAGACACAGGCCTACCAGGAAGGGCCTCTTACCCAGGCGCAAAACAGGAAAGCGCCCGTGATGGTGGAGAGCAGCACAGCAGTGGAGAGGGACGCCCCCTGGCGTTTAGGCCGCTGTCCAGGCGCTGCCTGTCAGCACGTCTGTTGAGCTGCAGACCTTGATGTGCGCCCCCCAGGACCGGGAACGCAGTCGAGTGCTAGCATCGACCGCCGCCGCCAGCCAGGAGAAAGAAGAACATGGCGACGCAACAGAGCCACCAGCTACCCCGGGGTCACCAGGCCGGGAGGAGGGCCACCAGGACGAGGCCTCTTCCCCAGCCGAGAAGCAACCCCCGGGAAGTAGAAGAAGACGACGCCGGACCAGGAAGCAGAAGGCGACGCTGGCCCATCAGGAGAGGGCTGCCCAGCCGCAACCCAGGACTGCTCCCAGGACAGCAGCCGATCGAGGAGCCAACCAGGAGAGGGCCTCACCGGGTAGCGGCAGTCAGGTGAGATTGAAACGTCCCCCTCAGCAGCTCTTGCAGTGTTTCCGCTGTCTGAGGTGGGGCCACCGTCAGGTCAGCTGTGGGCTCGAGGTGAGGTGCAACCGCTGTGGTGGTGATCACCACTACACGGCCTGCGCAGCACTTAGGGAGGCGCCAGTGTGCACCAACTGCTCGGGGGGCCACCCGGCCTCCTATCGCAGTTGCCCTGTCTACCGGGCCATGGCGCGGGCAGAGAGGAAAGAGGCCCGGCGCCATGACCCACCCCCTTCCAGGAGGCCCCCGTCTCGGCGGGCTTGGTCTCATTCTCCGGGATCGGAGACTGGATACGAGGTACCCCAAGGAGGTGGAGCCGTGCGACAGGCCCTAGTGGTACTCGACGCATGGCTCCGCTTTTTTAAAAAAATCTAGGAATTTCATTTTTTGTCCGTATTGAACTGAGAATGTAAGATAGGAAACTTAAAACACAATCTCTGGTCTTTTTCCAGCCCACATCCTTGCATGTGCTATCCCAAAGATGTCAGGTTTTACATGTAGGCTCTTTCTTCTTTCTGCCTATGTGGATTTTCCCTGACCCTTCAATACCATACTTCAACACCATTTACCTAACACAATCTCGCCTGGTAGCGTGTCTGACATGGAAACAGACAGATACTCCTTTGTATCACTTCCCACTCTACCCAGCTATCTCTTTTCTTCTTAGAAATTAATAGCATGTCGGAGGAAATGTAGATTGATTCGATGGTCATGGCGGGGGAGCGGGCTACGGGGGCCTCTTATATATATATATATAAATTAAAAAATCCACGGTATGCACTAGCCATGTGTCTTGGTGGGTGTGCTATTTACTGACTGATGAGCCCAATTAGCACACTGGGGCGAAACGCTGGCAACCAGGAATGAATTGGCTGGAAAATTTATAAACTTCAATAGCGGACCAATTATACTGGTATTATAAATTTACTCATTAGAAACAAATATTTCAGGTTCCCTACAGGAATCAACATCTATATCAACTGATAGGTCTTACCATGACGATGGGACAGGAAAGGGCTAGGAGTGGGAAGGAAGAAATGATTAAGGTACAGCCTAGCGCCTCGTGTAAAAATGGGAAACCATGAAAAACCATCTTCAGTGTTGCCAACAATGGGGTTCAAACCCACTTTCCCGAATGCAAGCTGACAGCTATGTGATCCAAACCGTGTGACAACTCGCTTGGTATCTATCATTTCTTCAAAACCAAACAGAAATGTATACTAAAGGACTAAGCTCTAGATTCTCTGTGACAAACTGGCCAGAATGTTACTAGTGACATGGACAAGATTACACTTATTTGCTTTTCTTGTGTTTCTTTTTTATATTTTAATTTCTACAGTACTTGTTAAAACTAAGCCCCTCTTTTTTTACTGTTAATAGTTATATTGTTATATAATCAGTGCAAAGTAGAGTACTTTAAACCTGTACCAAATAAATAAATAAATAAATAAATAAATAAATAAATAAATAAATAAATAAATAAATAAATAAATAAATACTACTGAGCAGAATCTTTTAGAATCATGAGATAACAACATGATTTCTCTTGAGATTATTTTTTATTTAAACATTTTTCTACAAACTTTGTAGGCTGCCAGAAGGACAAAGAATACCATAACCAATATATATTACTTCATGAAAGTTAAATAAAAGCACAGTAGCTTCAAGGTGGCTGTCAAAAGCCCATAGGTGTGATTTCTGAAGGTAGCTATCGACCCCTTTAATGCGGCCGTCACTTGAGGATGGAGAAAGTCAGTACCTAGTGCAATCTTTTCAAGACCACAAGTAGCCAAGGAATGGTCCCTTGAGCTCTAACCATGAGACTAGTGATGTTTATAGACTCAAGATTGTATTAATTTCTGATTCTGAAGTATGGTACTGAGGTTTCACAGATTCACTTTTCAAGGTCAACTTCCTCAGGTTGGTCTTCATTTGTCTCGAACTGGATAGTCAAGTCAGTTATATCGCCTGCCTATATCATCTTGAACCAGCTCCACGTTCCTGGATGCAGTGAACAAGCGCTCTCCATTTACTTTGACCATGTAGATTTCTTCCATAACCTGCTGCAAATCTAGACCTCGTCCAGCTGGATCATTTCTAATCCGATCAATTTATCTCTTCCTTGGCCAACTTACCGATCTTTTGCCTCCGAGTTCCTTCTCAAACAACCCTCTAGCTGTTCTTTGTGGATCTATTTTTTCGAGATGACCAAACCATTTAAGCCTGATTTCGACACAGATGTCACTAAGGGTTATTTTCACTTAGACACAGTAGCACATCTCATCATTTCTTATTTTGACAGTCTTTGTTTTCTGAATCAGTCATAAGAATTTGGTTTCCATTGCTGGTTGTTTGCTGATATTTCTGTTGGTTTGGATGCAGGTTTGTAGACTGTATGTGGTAACTGGTACAAAGAAGCTCCAGCGGAGTATTAATTCTGGTCTTAATGGAACTTGCTTATCCCAAGGAAGTTTTCTCATAAAATGATAAAACTGTGCTCCATTCTGTACTCTACTACTGATTTCTGCAGATGGTTGGCTATCTGTTGTTACTACACTGCCAAGATAATGCAACTGATGTACTTGTTCCAACTTTGATCCATCTAGAGTGATGTTAGTAGGAATGTTCTGTTGCCTGACAGGAAATACCGGCGTTTTGGACTTGCTTATCTTGAGACTAAATTGCTTGAATATAGCATTCGAGTCATTCAGCTTCTGTTGTACTTCAGCCTCACTATCACCTCATATCACCATATCGTTGGTAAACTCAGAGTTGTTGTTCAGTCTCTTAACTCTTTTCACTATTTCATACATTACAATGATGAATAAAAGTGGCAATAGTGTGTTGCCTTGTTGTACACCCTGCCTAGTCTCAAACCACTCCAAATATTCATCCTCTACTTGGACTCAGTTCTGGCAATGTTCATACAGCATTTTGATTTTATTAATTAAAGCACATGGTATAGATTTATTCCCCAAGGTATTCCCTGATTTTTTGTCTCTGTACACTTTCGTAAGCTTTCTCAATATTTAGGAAAATAAAAATGACATCTTTCCCTTCTCTCCAGTTCTTGTCCATGATCATCCATAGAGAAAATATTAGGTCTGTTGTTGCACTCTTCCTTCTAAAACCATACTGCTCCTCTTCAAGCCATGGTTCAATGATGGTTCTTAATCTCTGTTCTAAGATTCGCTCCATTATTTTGAGTCCATCAGATAAAAGAGTGAGTGGGTTACCAGGGAGGGATGATGATCCTTTTAGACCAGTCTCTAGATAGTTTTTCTTTCCAAATGGTGTTTAGGACTCTAACACACTGACGACCGGCCCCAGAGATCTCCATACTACTGCGGCCAGCGGTTGACGACGGGCCCTGGAAATCTCCGTTTTTACGCACGGGTATCGTCTGTAGCTTGTTGTGCTATCTGTTGTCTATAATTTTAACTACTTTCAATCATATCATAGAGTAGGGAGATCGTAGATTTTAGTGTTGATGTATTTTGTTAATGTACAATCGCTGTAGCCACGGAAACTTTGTATATGCACGGGTATTCTTACATGCCGAGAATCATTGTACAAATGGCGCACCCATGGCAACATGCCCTATTTGATGGCAAATTATTTCAACACTTATATGTAGAGTCATTAACGGTGGTGGTGGTGGTGGTGGTGGTGGTGGTGGTGGTGGTGGTGGTGGTGGTGGTGGTGGTGGTGGTGGTGGTGGTGGTGGTGGTGGTGGTGGTGGTGGTGGTGGTGGTGGTGGTGGTGGTGGTGGTGGTGGTGGTGGTGGTGGTGGTGGTGGTGGTGGTGGTGGTGGTGGTGGTGGTGGTGGTGGTGGTGGTGGTGGTGGTGGTGGTGGTGGTGGTGGTGGTGGTGGTGGTGGTGGTGGTGGTGGTGGTGGTGGTGGTGGTGGTGGTGGTGGTGGTGGTGGTGGTGGTGGTGGTGGTGGTGGTGGTGGTGGTGGTGGTGGTGGTGGTGGTGGTGGTGGTGGTGGTGGTGGTGGTGGTGGTGGTGGTGGTGGTGGTGGTGGTGGTGGTGGTGGTGGTGGTGGTGGTGGTGGTGGTGGTGGTGGTGGTGGTGGTGGTGGTGGTGGTGGTGGTGGTGGTGGTGGTGGTGGTGGTGGTGGTGGTGGTGGTGGTGGTGGTGGTGGTGGTGGTGGTGGTGGTGGTGGTGGTGGTGGTGGTGGTGGTGGTGGTGGTGGTGGTGGTGGTGGTGGTGGTGGTGGTGGTGGTGGTGGTGGTGGTGGTGGTGGTGGTGGTGGTGGTGGTGGTGGTGGTGGTGGTGGTGGTGGTGGTGGTGGTGGTGGTGGTGGTGGTGGTGGTGGTGGTGGTGGTGGTGGTGGTGGTGGTGGTGGTGGTGGTGGTGGTGGTGGTGGTGGTGGTGGTGGTGGTGGTGGTGGTGGTGGTGGTGGTGGTGGTGGTGGTGGTGGTGGTGGTGGTGGTGGTGGTGGTGGTGGTGGTGGTGGTGGTGGTGGTGGTGGTGGTGGTGGTGGTGGTGGTGGTGGTGGTGGTGGTGGTGGTGGTGGTGGTGGTGGTGGTGGTGGTGGTGGTGGTGGTGGTGGTGGTGGTGGTGGTGGTGGTGGTGGTGGTGGTTTTAAGAGGAAGTAAAACTTGGCAACCATCCTCTACATAACACTAATCAGAGAGAAACAATAGAAGGGATCCAATACTTCGAAAAATGAAGGTATTGGCCAAAGGAAGACAAGGGCCACGAAGGGTATGCAAATGAAAGACTCCCTAGGCCTCAAGTGCTCTAATACCAATATAAATGGTCCGTTATGGCTCTAATACCGTTACCAAGAGAGGCAAGACAGGATAGATGAAAGTCAGGAACCTGGCACAAGTAAGTGTAAGCAATGCCAGGACTCAGCTAATGGCCCCGTGGTCGCCAACCCAAGCTCTATAATTCAGGGCCACTGGGGACCCATTTAGTCGCCTCTTTTGGCAGGCGGGGGATGCCGTGTATATTATTCTACTGCCCCCACCCACAGGGGGTGGGTTATGAGCACTGAGAATTCTCGTAGTTTCCAGCTGACAGTAGGTGATAGCCGACAGTAGGTAATGGACTACGAGAATTCTCGCTTTTATGCACCTTGTATTTTCTTGACTATTCATGAAATTGTGGGCGAGATTATGAGTTCCAAATGGTGTAGCCTTGGAATATAAATTATTGCTGCATCTTTCCTCCTATAAACCTTCATGTATTTAACAAAATAATGTTGGATATTTACAGCTATTCCCTGGAGTATCCGTGTTGATGTCAACATGGCACAGCGTATTCGGTTGTGGACGGCTACCAATAATTGTGATTAATTACGTACAGACCGGTTATAATAGGTACCGAGTGACAGTAAATTAGATATTTCTAATGATTAATGGCTAACGCTAAATGGAGAGTAACCGTAAAGAGAAATCCTTGCATACTTGAAAGCAATGATTATACAAATGGTACAAATACAGCATTCATGCTACACTGCTTAGAAAGACTTGAATGGAGCCTCAAACAGTATTAACTTGAAATTATCACAACGTACAGACTACGAAGAAACCCAATGAGTACATATTCCAAGTTTGAGGTCGATATTTTGAATACATTTCGAGTTACAGTGTTTTGAGTGCAGCAGTGTAATTTCTTTATTGGAGGCTTGAACCATCCGGTCTGCATGGGGTTGCAGCCTCCGTTCAGCGCCCGTTGTCAATGTGTTAAACAACCACTGCAATCCTTGCATTTCAGCAGCCTTGATCATGTCAGCACTTACCTCATCTATGCCTGCTGCCTTGCCTTTACTCATGTTATTTAGGGCATTTTTCACCATCATCCATGTTATAGGAGGCTCCACCTTCTGAATATTTTCTTTCAACATGATCTTCTGTTGTTTGACATTTAAATTTTCACCATTATTTTCAAAATACTGCCCCATCTCTCATTTCTTTGTCATTCCTGCTGGATCATTTCTTCTTTCTCCAGAGCCTTTATTCCTTCATAGTTGTTTTCCTTGTTTCTCACCAGTTGATATAATAGTTTCTTGTTATTCTTGCTGTCTTCTAATTTATGTGCAAATGCAATCCGGGTTTTCTATTTCTCATTAGAAATGACTGTTTTCACTTTAAGCTTCAGGTCTCGGTACAACTGATTCTGCTACTTGTTTTGTCAACAATATTGACTGCACTGTCCACCACGATTTTCTTACATCCAAGCCATTCTTCTTAAGCTATTCCCACTTCACATTTGGGTGGATTGTCTCTAATTTTCATCTGGTATTCCGACCTCTTAGCTGGTTCTTTAATTTCCCAAACTTTTATCTTGGGTTTATACCTGGTATTTATAATTTTTACACATTCCCTAACGTGGTTACTAGCAATCTGTGGTCACTACCTAAACTTTCTCCTGTTGGGCTGAATGGCTCAGACGGTTGAGGCGCTGGCCTTCTGGTTCGAACTTGGCAAGTTTGATTCTGGCTCAGTCTGGTGGTATTTAAAGGTGCTCAAATACGTCAGCCTTGTGTCTGTAGATTTACTGGCACGCAAAAGAACTCCTGCAGGACTAAATTTTCTGGCACCCCAGCATCTCCGAAAAGTGAAAAAGTACTTAGTGTGACTTAAAGCCAATAACATCATTAAACTTTCTCCTGGCAGCACTTTCACATCTCTAACAAATGTTGCAGCCTCTTTCTCTGCAAAGACATAGTCACTAAGAGATTTCTGCCCTCCATTCTAGCTGTACCTTGTGATCTTATGGCTCAGTTGCTTTTTGAACCCCATGTTCTTGAGTATTAGGTTGATTCCTATGCAGAAGTTAAGGAGACATTCCCCTTGTGGATTCTATTTCCATATCCAAGAGGACTGATCACTGCCATCTTTTCTCCATATTGTTCCTTAATGCAAAAATTTGATCAAAAGTTGATCTACCTCTTCTACATCCACACTGCTCTTTCTCCATTTCCTTTTCTACTTTCATCCTAAATCTTCCCTCTAATATCCTATCAAAAGATATTTGCTACATATGAAATAAGGGTGATTCCCATATAGTTGCTAAATTCTTTCTTATCACCCTTTTTGAATACTGGGATTATCAGACCCTTTCTCCAATCTTCTGGTTCTTTTTTTTATCCCATATCACTCGAAATTATCTATATATCCAATGTAAGCCTACTGGTCCAGCCACTTTTAAGATCTCTGTAGCCAACTCATCCTCACTGGATGCTTTGCAACTTTTCATTTTCATCTTCTTCATAGTTCAATTTATTTCCAAATATAGTATATAAAATTAACCTTATGCTCACAAAGTCAAATGCAGCCAATGACCTCAATTTTACACTGGAGAAACCAGTTGAAATTTTGAAGAAAAAAAAAAAAAAAAAACCCACACAAAAAACATCAAAGCAATCAAACATAACACCACAAAACAATTACTTTTTAAAATAAGACGTTATAATACAAGTGGGAGCCTCCGTGGCTCAGACGGCAGCGCATCGGTCTCTCGCCGCTGGAAACCGTGGTTCAAATCCCGGTCACTCTATGTGAGATTTGTGCTGGACAAAGCGGTGGCAGGACAGGTTTTTCTCCGGGTACTCCAGTTTTCCCTGTCATATTTCATTCCAGCAACACTCTCCATTCTCATTTCATTACATTTATCAGTCATTAATAAATCACTTTGGGAGTGGCGACCCCATCGTACTAATAGCCTATATATGATTCATTAATTCATTCATTCCCTGACCTGGTCAATGACTGGAGCACAGGATGTAGGTTTTCATTTTTCAACAGAAGTGGAAATGGTACGTTCATTCATCACCAGATGGCTTCTCTGACGTGCCACAGCGCTAGCGTTCGAAGCGGAAGTTGACCGAACCATCAGAATCGGTCTAAGGGCTCACATAAAATGTGTATGTAACATATGACATTGACAGGTGTATGACATAGACACAAGCCTGGAATGAAATACAGTAGAAGTCCGTTATAGCAAGAATTCTCAACGTCGAAAAATTTACTCGCTATAGCGGATTGTCGCTATATCCGATTTTGTATAAAAGTCGGAAAACCGCCCGGGCATACAAAAATCGGTATGAAACGGCAATCATTTTGTTCAAAACTTGCGTTACCGCAGATGATATCCACACTACGGCTTA
Source organism: Anabrus simplex (assembly GCF_040414725.1). Classification (NCBI taxonomy): domain Eukaryota; kingdom Metazoa; phylum Arthropoda; class Insecta; order Orthoptera; family Tettigoniidae; genus Anabrus; species Anabrus simplex. Next base: position 107,053,572 of record NC_090265.1, on the reverse strand, counting down.
CTTGTTTATTTTTCGAAATCTGATACTACGTGAAAGTGTATGTTTAATGACATTCTGAAAAAAATATAGTACTGTATTTCTCCGAATCCAAGATGAACCCCACTTTTTCCTTCAAAAAATTAAAATCAGGCTCAAAAAGTACTATTAAAATCATATGAATGCCTTTGTTGTACAGTAGGCCTTCGCATTTTTACACTATTTTTAGACGCCGAACATTGACGTTCGTCATGCCGGTTTTTTTTTTTGCGGCTGCACAATTACTCTTTATTTCCTCGTGTTTAAGGGCCATTAAATTAAAATTGCCATCATAATACCGAAGATAACCCATTGAAAATTTGCCGGCTTTACCTATTCCATGCGTCTCTACATTACGACGATCCATCAGGAAATGATTCTTGCTGTCTATAAAACTGTTACTTTTACTCAGCGTCAGATATAACCGGCTACCGCTACACGCATGTCTCGCTTGCCGGGTTCGGCCAAATTCATCGGCTAGCGATGTATAGGCCTAATCGCGGACGTTGAAAGCCATTCCGCCCTTGCGTTTTTCGTGCATATACCTCATTATTTCATCTTCGACTTCTTTAAAGCGTCCTTGTTGTGGACCACTCAATGCATGTTTTGTACAGTACACATTTTTTTTAGCACTTTGTCTTCACGCTAACGCCAAATATTTGGCTTTAGTTAGGCCTATGCCATATTTTCTTGCGGCTGCACAATTATTCTACATTTCGGAGTGTTTAATAACCATTAACTTAAAATTGGCATAATAACATCGACTAGAACCCATTGAAAATTTGCCGGCAATACCTTTTCCACGTATCTTTACAATACGACTATCCATCACGAAAATATTCCTGCTGTCTATAACTCGCGTTATAACTCTCCCACAGAGTAGCCATGGCCTTTCTAAGAATTCGAAGGCTCGCATGTTTTGATGTCATTCTGCAGATTTGAGAAACACTTCTGTAGAGGCTAATAGAACGCCATACTCTCTTCACTATTTCCTGAGATCCAGTGACGTTACACACAGGCACTGACAACGGGTTGTCACGGCTAGCGATGTAGGCTAGAGTAAAGAGGCGGTCGTTTATTGTCAACGAGCTTTGTGCGCGTGTGAAAAGAAGTAGCTTGGTTACCGCGGTAGTTGCCAGTGGTATCCATTAACTTACTGTTAGGCCGCGAATGCAAGACAACCCTTGAGTTTTCGCAAGAGATTCTGACAAAAGAAGTCTTTGATACGGAGAAATACGGTATCAGTCCAGAGGGTTCTGTGTCAAACACTTCAGTTCTCTTCTTCAAACGGCGTCACCTAACCTAACCGTATATGTAACATGAAAACATATTTCAAACGCATGTAGAAAAATGATAACCTCCTCGCGAAAAATTTACATTTAAATAGCCTTTCCGAAATTTAACTAGACGCGAGAAGATATGAAATATGCTCTGAAATCAGTGATGTACTCTGCCATATCTTGAGGTGTATCACATTCTTACTTAATTTTCATAATATAACATTAATTTTTTTTTTGCTAGTTGTTTTACGTAGCACCGACACAAATAGGTCTTATGGCGACGATGGGAAGGAAAGGGCTAGGAGTGGGAAGGAAGCGGCCGTGGCCTTACTTAAGGTACAGCCCCAGCATTTGCCTGGTGTGAAAATGGGAAACCACGGAAAACCATTTTCAGGGCTGCCGACGGTGGGGTTCGAACGACATTAAAATTAAGATATCATTTAATTCAGTATTTTTAACGAGTTAACAACTGCTATTGGCCACGATATTTACGCATTTATTACGAAAAAATTTATCCTCTTTCATTTCGAATTTTCTTTAGAGAACAGCAGTCGACGGGTATTACTAATCAACTCCAACATCACCTTCGAATGTCGACGAGAGAGCTCGCAAACGCACAAAGTGAGAAAACTATACCGTACGGTACCGAAGAAGATCGATCGTATTTTGTTGCAAACGTTTGTTTTCTTATTCAAAGAGCGTCACCTATCATAATTTAACCGTACTATACGTGTGATGAAAACACACTTCAAGCGCCAGTAGAGAAATGACAACCTTCTCGCTATATATTTTCATATTAGCCTTTCCGAAATTTTACCACACGCGAGAAAATATAAACTAACCTCCGAAATAATTAAGCACTATGCCATATCTCAAGGTGTATCCCATTCTTACTTAATTGCAGTATCTAGCCTCAAAATTAAGAGCGGTCGTTTAGTCCACCTTAATTTTTAACGAGTTAACCGTTTAAGTACGCATTTATCACGAAAATATGTTTCTGTTTCATTTCGAATTTTCTTTAGAGAACAGCAGTCGATGGGTATTACTAATCGACTCCAACATCGCCTACGAATGTCGACGAGAGAACTCGCAGTACACATGGCGAGGAAACGATGCCGAAGGTAATCAATCGCATGCAATATATTCGCTGGGATGTATATAAATATCGGTAACGGAAAAAAACCGCGCGCGCTTAATCGCTCGTAATTACGGATGCGTCAGTGATAGGACTCTCGCTGTTACCGAAGGACGATACACAGTTTAATATAGGAATTTTGAAGGGACAGAAAAAAATCGTCGCTATATCGGAGTTCTCGTTATATGCCGTACTCGCTATAGCGGACTTCTACTGTATCTGGCGATGAGGAACGTACAAATTTCGAAAGCACAGAGACGAAATAACAGTAGTGAAGGAACAGGGAAGGGAACTACCTATGCAAATCCTTAATGGCTGGCAACCAAGTATTATTTAATTGATAGCCAGTGTCCCTGTTGAAATTGTTAGGAATTCTACGTATTTCCACATATTCCTGTATAATCCTGGACCTGTAGTGTATAGCGTGGGTAAGAGCTCGAGCATCTTGGAACATGACATCATGACCTGACGATAGACCATCCACAAACTACCTACGGATGAGGCTGAGGAGTTAAGACAGAAATGTGTGAGACTCATAAGGTCCACTGTTGTACCCGCACCCAATTTAACAAGAGGCAAAGGGAGAGCTCTGAAGGAACTTAGAGATGATTCCGAAGTGACCATTCTCTCAGCTGATAAGGGTAATGCGACAGCGGTTATTGACACTGACGAGTATAAGAATGAGATCTCGGCTATATTGTCAGAGCCTGTTTACAGACTGAGCTCACATGACACCACTACTCGTGTGTCCAACGCCACCGTAAAGCTCTTAAGGCAATCTTCAGTTCCAAAAGAGGAGGCCAAACATCTGTCCCCGAGGGATGCAGTGCCACCCAGATTATATGGACTGCCTAAGATCCATAAAAAAGATGTTCCCCTCAGACCTATTGTTAGTGTGATAGGTTCTCCTACGTATGTTCCGGCTAAATACCTAAGCAAATTGCTTCAGCTACACATAGGACGTACTGAATCATACGTCAGAAACACTCAGTATTTCGTCAACAAGCTGTCAACCATAACCCTTCAACCTCGTGCCCTTTTGGTGAGTTTCGATGTGGAGTCCTTGTTCACTAAAGTGCCGATTGACTCGGTCATGTCTCTCATTGAACACCTGTTCCCTGAGGACATTTACCACTGCATGACTTCCAGCTATTTCTTGTGGGGTGGGAATTTTTATGAACAGACGGACCGAGTGGCTGTGGGGAAAGTCCACTTTTGCCCATAGTAGCTAATTTCTTTATGGAGCATTTTGACGAGAACGCTATTGCTTCGGCAGGAGGTATATTGATGATGCATTTGTGATCTAGACAGAAGGTCCTGAGAAACTTCAAGAAACTTCATCTACTTCTAAACTACCTAAATCAACAAGATCCTACAAATAAATTCACTATGGAGATGGAGACAGACGGATGCCTTCCTTTCTTGGATATTCTAGTAAGAAAGAAACCGTATGGCTCATTAGGACATACCATCTATCGTAAGCCTACCCACACAAATCGCTATCTTCATGCAGATTCTCACCACCGTCCAGCACAAAAACAAGGCATTCTCACAACACTCACCAGAGGGCGAGACGAATTTGTGAGCCATCACATATCCAGGTGGAGATAGACACGCTCAAAGTCGCGTTCAAGGGTAATGGTTACAGCGATTTGCAGATTCATAGAGCCCTGTATCCCAGAGAAACGACCAAGCAAAGCCCACAGAAGGAAGAAGTGAAGGGAATTGCCTACTTACCTTATATTCACAACACCACAGAGATCGAATTGTCAAGGTCCTCCGCAAACACGATTTTTATATTGTGTTTGCGGAGGACCTTGACACCTTGGCACTGCCACTAAAATTGTTCACAGTCTGAGGAAAACCAAGGACAAATTGTCCCCACTTTTACATCCTGGGGCATACGAAATTCTCTGTACTTGCGGTAAGATATACATCGGCCAAACATGCCGTTCCATTGGTACCCATATCAAGGAACATGAACGTAATGTTCCTCTCAACCAATCAGACAAATCGGCAATAGCTGAGCACACACTATCGTCGGGTCATGATGTCATGTTCCAAGATGCTCGGGCTCTTACCCACACTAGATACTACAGATCCGGGATTATACGGGAAGCTGTGGAAATATGTATAAATCCTAACAATTTCAACAGGGACACTGGCTATCAATTAAGTAATAGCTGGTGGCCAACCATTAAGGATTTACGTAGGTAGAGTCCCCTTCCCTGTCCCTTCACTATTGTTATTTCGTCTCGATGTTTTCCACATTTGTACGTTCCTCATCGCCAGATATTTCATTCCAGGCTTGTGTCTATGTCATACACCTGTCAATATCATACATTATGTACACATTATATGTGAGCCCTTAGACTGATTCTGATGGTTTGGTCAACTTCCGCTTCAAACGCTAGCGCTGTGCCACATCAGAGAAGCCATCTGGTGTCGAATGAACGTACCATTTCCACTTCTATTATAACGTCTGATTTCAAAAAAGTCATTGTTTAAGAAGTCTTTCTCGTGGACAGTTGAGATTTTCTTCTGATGAAGCAGAGCGCAGTTCACTGCAAAACGTAAAGAAATTCAACTTATTTTCTTGACATGGCATAAGCCTAAAAGTCTATACAGCATCATGTCTATAAGTACGGGCCGTGAAAGCATCGATGGCAACCTTAAAGATATTTAGTGAAATAAAAATTTCAGGAATACTAAAAGTTATAACTTACCTGATAATAATATCTCAGCACCCAGCATAACCCTCGCACATACTCATGACCTAACTTAGTTCGGAATGCTAGGTTGGTTGGTTCAACATCAAATTTAGATTCATAATATCGGTCTTTAAAACCATCCTCCCACAGCCGCACTTCATCAGGTGTTTCCTCTTCTTCTTCATCACTGCCATCCATATCATCTGCCTTCCTCTTCTGGCCACGATTATCACCCTTTAAGATAAAAAAATTTATGAAAAAATAGAGCAGCAATGCATTTAAAAAAAATGAAAAGCAATTCAAATACTCGTACTCCAAAACCACGTAATGATACCGTATATCTCTAAACTGATCAGTAATTTATGGTACAACAAAGACTGGCACCTTATTGTCTTGTCATGAATAGAATCACTGACCTTAATCCCAAACAGTGGCATAGTGGGTGTACGAGTTACTGTAACTACAAGCTGAAATGCTTGCTGCCTTACAATAATGGCTGAGGCCTCCGTCTACTTTTTGGCAAACTAACATCTACAGTAATATATATAAAATAAGAGATATGTCTGTACGCTGATCAAAATTAAAGAAGAATGGTATTTTTGCATCGGTAATAACCATAATAAGAAGAAAATGCAATTTTTTTCTATCATCTCCTTCCGTCTGTATGTATGTACATGCAATTACAAGAATATGGCAGAACAGAATTGAATGAAAATCAATATGTAAAGTCGGGGAATAAGGCACTACACTTTAAGCTATAAATAATTTTATTCATGCTGAGTGAAATGGCAGTTTAGGGGAAAGTCTAAAATTTAATTCTCAAATATCTATGTTATTAGTGGTCCTATTGATACATACTATGGGCCGATGACCTAGATGTTAGGTCCCTTCAAACAACAAGCAAGCAATACATACTATAGAATAAAAGTTATATAGAATACAATTTCCTATCATTTATGTCTTATACAGTTTTACTGGACTGGCTTCAAAAATCTGAGTTATTCATAATTTTAGACAACATCTCTAACTTTTCAGGGGAGTGCTGGGGTTTCTTCACCTTGTTTTCGTTCTGGGCATTGGTAGAAGGACTGGAAGACTTTCCAGCCCTGGTGAGAGATATCTGCCCACCCTGGTAGGGGGGAACTTGCCAGCTGAACATGCCTGGGACAAGCATATCCTGGATGGCAATGGCAAAGATGCATTAAATGGTTTCCCAGACGGTGCAACAGATAGGTATCTATTTATTTAAAGATAAAAATTTCATTGTTCCGTATTGAAATTATTAATGTTAAAAATTAAATAACTGGAAAGGAGGTTCAACCTATTCAATACTCAAAGGAAAGAAACGTAGCAATCACATTTCTATTTAAATGGGACCGGTTTCGACCTTAGTCTAGGTCATCATCAGCCATAAAAACATATGAGCACCCGTACTCCAGATAAGTTCTTGGTAAGAAATTTGGGGGTAAGATTGTAGGATATGCATTGTTTCAGGAAGTCGATGTCTTTTCCTAATTTAGCGATCTTGATCTTAAGGCCCATGTAAGAGAAGGCTTTTTGTTTAGCTTGGTTAGCTTGTGCATTTAAAGATAAAAATTTCATTGTTCCGTATTGAAATTATTGTACTGGAAAGGAGGTTCAACCTATTCAATACTCAAAGGAAAGAAACGTAGCAATCACATTTCTATTTAAATGGGACCGGTTTCGACCTTAGTCTAGGTCATCATCAGCCATAAAAACATATGAGCACCCGTACTCCAGATAATTTCAATACGGAACAATGAAATTTTTATCTTTAAATGCACAAGCTAACCAAGCTAAACAAAAAGCCTTCTCTTACATGGGCCTTAAGATCAAGATCGCTAAATTAGGAAAAGACATCGACTTCCTGAAACAATGCATATCCTACAATCTTACCCCCAAATTTCTTACCAAGAACTTATCTGGAGTACGGGTGCTCATATGTTTTTATGGCTGATGATGACCTAGACTAAGGTCGAAACCGGTCCCATTTAAATAGAAATGTGATTGCTACGTTTCTTTCCTTTGAGTATTGAATAGGTTGAACCTCCTTTCCAGTTATTTAATTTTTAACAGATAGGTATCTCACGCTATCTTGTTAATTCCAAATAGAACGAGAGTGGAGAGCGAAGAGTCTGCACCCCCCACCTTTCTGGGAGCTTGGGCGGCGCATGAATGAACCGAGTCTTTTGATCAACTCCCAGCTAGGAGTGGGAGCAGAAGAGCTAGTTGAACTAAATGAGCTCTAATATTAACTACATAGCTGATGCTAGTTGTCGATCATTAGACTGATCCAAGATTTCTTTGTAGCAAGACCATCAATACATCGTTTGTAATCACTACTGGATTGTTATAACACTAGTCATGTTCAAGTTCACATTCGAGATGGTCCTTTGTCTAACACGTTTGATTATTTAAATATAAATTGTTCCTTGCATAAAAGAGGATTCCTAGATTTTTGTTATAAAATTGTAAAATAAAAGTGCATCAACCTTTGCCAACCAAGATTCAATATATTTTGCCATATCCAATGCTTTTTGTTGAATCATATCATGAATTATTTTGTAAGGCAAAATCATCAATTCTCAACTTGGTTCTATTCTGGAGCACTTCAGTATTGCACTCAAAACATATGAAGACCCCACAGGAAGAATGTGTTCAGTCCGTTTTTTGTGAAAATTGTTTTATAGCACATTCCTGTAGACCATTCCAAGTACTCCAAACCTGTGTAGTTTATACGCAAAGAGTGGACTTGGTCACTTGCCTACATGCAAAGAACGTGTTCAGTCCTGCCTTATGCCTGCTGTTCCAGGCAGCCTTACAGCCTTGCCATTAGTTGGCCAGTGGCTGTTGATTAGTGAGTGTTGCTAGTGAGTAGTAAGGTTTTATGTTTTTGTGGGTTGAGTTTCCTATAACAGTGTTATACTAGTAAGGTATGTTCCAGCTTTCATCAGCAAAAACTCGCTCCATCACGAACATCAAGTGGGAAAACTCGGTCTCTAATGTTGAAGTTTTTGAGAAAGCATGTGCTAAGAGTGTACAAGCATTGGTCGCTGGCCATCGCCTCAGATGGCCAGGACACGTGTGCCATATGAATGACACCAAACTACCATGCCAGATCCCCTGTGGTGAACTTAGCTCCGGTTCAAGACCATGGCGTGCCCCCCTGAGACGTTTCAAAGACCAACTGAAACAAACCTTAAAGATGGCAGAAATAAACCCACCACAAATCTGGGAAACACTTGCCAAGGACGATTTACTTTGGTGGCAAAGTGTCTGTACCTCAGTTCAACACTTCGAATAAGAACACCGCAGACATGAAGATACTATGTGACAGGAAAGCAAACTTCACCAAACCCAGCCAAGATCTCCCCCGTCCCTGAGCTGCGCGAAGTGTGGACATATGTTCTACACAAAAATTGGCCTGTACAGTCAACGGAAGTTTAAACACAAACTGCTATGAATTGACGTGAGCTATTAGCCAGGAGATCTGTGAACTCAGAAACGAGTAACTGCCGCCGCTGACAACTAAGCTATGTAGAGTGATAATGTTGAAACAATCAGTGGTGGTGAGAAGGAGAGGCAAGCTTCTGGTAAAAAAAACATAAGGAAAAAAAGAACAGCTTTGGTAGACTGACTGATGTCATGAACCAGATCTGGACTGCAACTACTCAATGTTTGGCTATTTCAAAATTGTTCATCCTGAGGAAAGGAGTCAGATAGTAAAAGATTTTAATTTATTAGGAAATTGGGATGATCAATCAGCACATCTATAGAGCATTCCAACCTTAAATTGCAGTACAGCAGTAATGGGATAATTCCATCTCTTTCCTTCTCCCATGTTTTGCGGGTAACGCTGTCCTACTCTAATGCAGCGGGTTTGCCAAATATCCGTAAATCAGAATGTTATGTGTTAAAATGGGTGAATATCGTGTTATGTACAGAATTTCAAGGCGCATTTGATGCCATTAACAAAAAAAGTGTAAAAAAATAATTTAGTGTGAAAATGGTAATATAATAAAGTTTCGCCAAAAGAAAAATCTTCATTGCATAGAACTTATCATGTCATCACTCCTATTTTACATTCATTATTTCACTGCTGGTAAAGCAACATTTCAGCTCGTTGTAGATAAGTTTAGTTTTAAATTTAAATGAAAACAAAATGCAGTATATGCATTTTCAGTCATGTTCAGGGAATTTTATGTGCAGGCACGAAAAATTCAGTCGCTGGCCAGCGTCTTTCCTACTGAATTTGCATGGGAGGTCAAAGTGAGGCAAATGGTCTTCACATATGGTAGTTAATTTTAAAACAATCCCGAAGTTCTTATCTTGATTAGTTCTTAATTTGTGACAGGAAGAATATCTTCCTGAATTTTGGTTTCGCGCGTGACTCGGCTGGCTGTCTGGCTGGCTGAAGTACCGGTGGTGATCTCCCAAACATGCGCTTTTAGCATTTCCAGACAGTCGCATGCAGTGTAGTGCTCATTTCTTCAGTAGTATGTATAACAGTGATTAAATACATATCAGTGACATATGTACAATTCTTGAGGAAAAGTGTATTTCGTTTGTGTTGTTTGTGTTGTTCGTGAGTTCGTGCTTGTGCTCATGCGTGGGGATCTAATTTCGAAGAAAATGTGCAGAATGATCATGGCATGGTTAAAGCAAAGCAAACGGTCTTCGGATATGGAAGTTATTTTTAAATCATACCTCAAGACCTTATCCCATTATCTCTTAATTTATGACAGGGAGAACGTCCCGTGTGTTTATTTAATCAGTATCATAAGATTGATTAAATAAAGATCAGTGATATATATATATATTATTTAATGGTGTGTGGCCTCCGAAGAGGCCGAGTGCAGGTCTTTCGAGTTGACGCCGCATAGGTGACTTGCGTGTCTGTAAGAATGGGGCCCTACCTGTGATGAATTCTAATGCTGAAGACGGCACACACACCCAGCCCCGAGCCATTGGAATTAACCAAATAAGGTTAAAATCCCCGAGCCGGCCGGGAATCGAACCCGGGGCCCTCTGGACCAAAGGCCAGCACGCTAACCATTTAGCGATGGAGCCAGGCAATGTCAGAGATAAATGTACAGTTCTTGAGGACAAGTGGATTATGTTTGTTGTGTTTGTGTAGTCTGTGTAATTGTCAGTTCGTGCTCGTGCAGGGGGTTCTTAGTTCGAAGAAAAAGTGCAGAAGGATGTACAATGGATCGTCAAATTAAAAAGAAACGTTCCGTAGGTAAACTCAGGGGAAATGAACGCAATATTATAATGAGTGTCCTGGATTATTTTTTAAAGACTATGAATATGAGCAGTGCAGTCAGTGAAACAGCTAAAGCTACAGGTTGTTCCAAAAGAACAATGTATGCTATAAGGAAGGAACACACACATGGTCCTTTGCGATCTCCCACAAAAAAAAAAAAAAAAAAAAAAAAAGCACAAAAGAGAACGACGGCAGGAAAATGCAAGGAAAATTAAATATGATAAAACTGTGCGAAGTGCGTCGGGTGGTTCACTCTCTTTTATTTGCTAACATACTACTGACATTGAACGTGATTTCGAGTCGAGTAAATGGAGAAGATTCTTTGCCACGATTTTCCAAAACTACGTTGTATCGCTTCTTACATGATATAGGCTTCTGTTATTTAAGACGGGGTAATAAAGCAGCTTTCATTGAAACCGATGAAATTATTAATTGGAGGCACAGATATCTCAGGGAGATAAAAACGTTTGAGGGCACAACATAAAGCTATCATTTACACAGATGAATCGTGGGTAAATATTGGGCAGACAGTGTCAAAATAATGGAAGGATACGACAGTGAAAAGTGCACGGCACGTTGCCAACGAAGGGGTAAATTTGGGACTTAGGCCACCGAAAAGCCGAGGACCGTGATTTGCCTTAGTCCACGGGGATAATGAACATGGTTTTATTCCAAATGCTGAACTAACATTTTTATGACATAAAAATATGAGACATTTGGGCAAATTACATGAATGAAGTAAAGAAAAATGAAAGAGATTTGTGGAAACCAGACGAATTACAGGACGATGTCGACGATGAAAAGTTTTAAAACGACCTTCTTCATCGTACGGATCATCCTCAAGTTCATCTCCCGAACCCGGTTCATTCAAAGGTGGAACATCAGGCCTTGCAGAAATGATAGAATGTGTACGTCCAATGTCTGAGAGCAACGCCCGTGATTAAGGTATGTTCTTTAATTTTACCATCCTACAAATATTAATTTATGAATGAATGAACTTAAAATTACAAAATTAAAAACGAAAAATATGGAACTGTGACGCCCTGTTTTGAGTCACACTCGAGCGTGATCTTCACAAGTCTATTTCGCAACAGCGCGCTACATCTACGCTGTACTGCAATTTAAGGTTGGAACGCTCTATAGCCTCAATGATCGCAGTAACACTGGTTGTTCACAGAAGATCTAGGCATGATACTCCAAATAGTCAATATTATAACTTTTGTTAAGTAGTGAGAGTTAAGCGAGGTGACGTATTGCAAGAAATAGTTGTTAGCAAGAACACTTTCCTGTTCCAGCATGGCATTACTAGGCGCAGGCTAGGAACTATTCAGAATTCTTTAAAAGAAAAAGGCAAATCTCCCAAAGACCAAAGTGATCGTCAATTAAATTTGTCCTGCAGGTTAACTGATGAGAAAAAACAGCAATCTATGGTCATATAAATTCTTTAAGAGGCATAAGGAGCCATTAAAGTCTGAAAAAATCTGCCAAAATTTACCTACCTGATGAGCTGTGTATACCAAAATGCCATGAACTTCACAAAGAAAAATACTCGAATCTTCCTGTATCGTACGAAAGTTATAGGAAAATCTTTAATACCAAATTCAATTTCTCCTTCAGCTATCCTAGAACAGACACCTGGGGCCTGTTCCACGAATGAACTTTGCGACTTTTCAACTTTTCACTTTTCAATTCTTGCAAAGTGCAAAGCCTTTTAATTTTCTTTGCAAAGAGAAAAGTCTTTGCGAATGAGTGATCCGATCAAGTTTTTTTTGTACAAGCTGCTTAACGTTGCAACGACACAGATAGGTCTTATGGTGACGATGGGACGAGAAAGGGCTAGGAGTAGGAAGTGGCAGTGGCCTTCATTAAGGTACAGACCCAGCATTTGCCTGGTGTGAAAATGAGAAACCACGGAAAACCATGTTCAGGGCTGCCGACAGTGGGGTTCGAACCCACTATCTCCTGAATACTGGCCGCACTTAAACAACTGCAGCTATTGAGCTCAGTAAATCAAGTTTATTCCATGGGCAAATTGTATAATACTCCATGATTTTAATGCTTTATTTTTCACGGTGAACTTGATAATATAATTGTGGTATCAGTAGTTTTAAAGTTTTGATCATGGGATAGAAATATAATTACAAGGAGCTGGCTGTGCTAGAAACTGTCAGAGGGAAACGGGATATCCTTTTTGGCAACATTAAAAATAACCTCTCAAATGATGACAAGGATCAATATTAACGAGAGTTCCATCAATACATCCACAAACAGAAGGAAATCCACCCTTGATTAGAAATTATGTCGCTTTATTATGTGGATTATTAGGCCAGCGTGTTATGTTAGGAAATATTACATTTACTTTATCATCTACGATTCTGGTAACAGTTCTGCAAATACGGTAATTGATTTGATGTCCCATGCATTGATGCTACACCGTGAAGCTGGGCACCATTTCCTAACCAATGTAAGCATAAAAGAATTTGTTTGTTTTTTGGAAGGGGATCGACTTATTTTTGTTGCGGGTTTCAATAAATGACCGATCATTTCAAGAATACAGTCAGCCTGTGTTGGGGTCACATGAAAACACTCAGGGAATTCTGTCGGAGTGAGGTTATGAAAATTAATCCTGTCTTTGTAAGTTCTCTTGTTGGATTCATCACTGACGTCACTTGACGATAACAAAAGCTCTCGTCGTAACATGTTTACATCACTAAACCAAATTCTACGCAGAGAAACTAATGTACATCATCACCTTTCATCATCATCTTCATTTCCCATTTCCGGCTTCCCGGGTCGGGTTGTGAATCAAGGACCTCCATCGCTGCCTGTCTCTCCACCACTCTTCTCCTTTTTAAAGTACATTTTCTGGTTTTCCTCCCCTCTTCTGTATGCACTCCCACACTGAATCTGTCCATCTCTTTCAGGGTCTTCCTCATTGTCTCTTTCCTGTTAACTTCTCTGAAAATACTTTTTTTGGCACTCTCTCTTCTCTCATTCTCATCATATGCCCATACCACTTTACCTTTGTTGTTTCTATCCTATCTTGAAGTTTCAAGATTCCTGTCCTTTTCCTTATCTCTTCATTACTAATTCTATCCTTTCTGGTCTTGACCTCGACACCTCTTAGGAATTTCATCTTTGCTGCCTGTATTCTACTTTCCTCTCATTTTGTTGTAGTCCATGATCCAGCTGCATAAGTTAGTATGGGTTCATACTAGGTTGAATATAATACTTTTTTTTTTACATTTCTTCAGGACGTCTTGGTTCAAAAACAATAAAGGTGTTTTTAATCCACCTATTCAATACTTTTATTTTCACTTATAGTGGTTACATAAACAGACTATCAGTTAAATGGGACATGTTTTGCCCTCAATATAGGGCATCTTCAGCCTAAAAACAATCTTCAAGAGTACATCTAATATAAAATATGGAAGCTAAATGTTTAGCTAGTTACTAAAATTCAGGACATAAAAATGTGAAAAATGATACATTATACAAACATGTTAAAAGAAACAGTGTCAATGATTAAACTATAATCTTGTCGAAGACTAAAACTTCTTGCATTAAAATTCTAATAAAATAGTTCATTTAAAATTGTACGGGAAATACCAAAGTGATAATAACATAATGCCAATGACATAAGGGCGTGAACACAAGCACAAACATGAATGTCATAAATACATGTTCAAGGCCGCCGATGAATTTGTGAGCATAAGGTGAAACAGAAGTATCAGTTGAATTATTGTAGAAGGGGCTCTTAGCACCGGTAGGCAATATTATTGTCTGAAACCTTGTCAGATAACATTTTCCAGTATCTACTGACCTCTCCTTACAAGGTTTCAGACCGGTGCTAAGGGCCACATCTACAAAAATGCAACTGATACTTCTGTTTCACCTTATGCTCACGAATTCATCAACGGCCTTGAACATGTTGTATTTATGACATTCATGTTTGTGCTTGTGTTCACGCCCTTATGTTGTTGGCGTTATGTTATTATCACCTTGGTATTTCCCCTACAATTTTAAATGAGCTATTTTATTAGAATTTTAATGGAAGAAGTTTTAGCCTCCAACAAGATTATAATCATTGACAGTGTTTCTTTTAACATGTTTGTATAATTTATCAGTTTTCACATTTTTATGTCCCGAATTTTAGTAACTAGCTAAACTGTTAGCTTCCATATTTAATATTAGATGTACTCTTGAAGATTGTTTTTAGGCTGAAGATGCCCTATATTGAGGGCAAAACATGTCCCATTTAACTGATAGTATGTTTATGTAACCATTATAAGTGAAAATAAAAGTATTGAATAGGTGGATTAAAAAACACCTTTATTGTTTTTGAATTGTAAAATTTCAATATGGACCAAAAATGAGATTTATAACATGTAATACATCTTGGTTTCACAAAATACTCCTTACACTCTGGTATAAGCTGTCTGCTTGTTGTGTTCATTTCCCAATTTCCTAGGTTATTTTTCCATCTTCTGTGATCACACTTCCCAAGTACCTGAAACTTTTAACCACTTCCAGAATTTTTACCATCCAGTTTTACCTTTCCTCTTCCTTCCTTTCTTCCCCTTGTCATCACTATTGTTTTACTTTTCTCTGTGCTTACTTTCATTCCAAATTTCTTGATTCCATACATCCACTTGTTTTTGCACTTTCATTTCATCCTCACCCCATATCACTATATCATCTGCAAACAACATGGCTTTTGTTGCCATTCTTCCCAATCTCTGTTTAATGTTCTTATGAATTTTATCCATGACTGTGATGAATAGTATGGGGGATAGTACACTTCCCTGTCGCAGACCAGTTTCAACTTTAAACCATTTTGTTTTTCCTATACTAGTCTTCACACTACTAACACAATTTTTGTACATAGCTTTTATCATTTTCACTTCTGCTCTGTTAACTTCCTTTTTTCCTTAATGTGTCTGGGCACACTGTCATAAGCTTTCTCAATATCAATGAATGTCATCACTATATCTTTTCCAAACTCCCATCTTTTCTGCATCATATGACTTAATGTAAAGATCAAGTCAAATGTTGTTCTGTCTTTCCTAAAACCATACTGTTCTTCTTCCATTCCTCCTTGTAGCATCCTCCTCAGTCTTCCTTCCAATACTCTCTCAAATATCTTCGCTACGTGGGCAATAAGGGTGATCCCTTTTAATCACCTATTTTAAATATCAGGATAACAAAACCCTTTCCCACTCTTCTGGGATTTCTTTCTTCCTCAAGATTATTATAAATAATCTATATAGCCACCGTATCCCTATTGGTCCTGCTGCTTTCATCATTTCTGTAGTTACCTCATCTACTCCTGCTGCTTAACCACTCTTCATCTTTTGTATGGCACATGTTTGTAGTGCACATACTCGTTAATTAACAGCTGAAAAGGTAATCATCTCTTTGCAAGATTTCTGAAAACTTTTCACTTCATATCTTTGCACTTTGCATTTCTGTATCAATGGAGGAACATAACAGGCTTAAAAAGTGAAAAGACTCCTTACTTTTCACTTTGTAAGCTAAATCTGAAAAGTGATGGTGGAACAAAATCTGAACTGAAAAGTACAAAGGCCCCTGTTTGATATGTGACAAATACAATACTGAAATTAAAATTTTAAATCTTAAACTGGTTAAAGGTGCTGGTGATGATCAGAGGAATGCAATTCACGGACAAATTACTGCCTTATATAATGAAAATAACTTACATAAGTTAGCAGTAGTCACATTTTATACTAGAAAGAGGAAGGTAAGAAAAATATGTAAATCAGCCCCTAACAAAGTGTGTGTGTGTGTGTCGACTACCAGAAAAGTTTCCTTGCACCAAACATAACGTCAGATGTGTACTACAAGTGGCAGTTGATGTTTTACAGCGTTGATATTCGTCAACTTTCAAACAGGGATGCAATATTTTATACATACACCAAAGACATTGGTAATAAGAGCATAAATGAAGTTATCAGTTTTTTGCATGAATATGTAAATTAACTTCTTGATAAAAATGTAAGAGACCTTGAAATCTTTTGCAACTCATGTTCAGGCCAGAACAAAAATGACCCTATGTTTTTGTTCCTGTATTATTTAGTTCATGGTGCTGATGGACTTGTCACAGTTTTAATAACATTTCCCATCCAAGGTCATTCATATTTAGAATGCGACAAAAACATATGTTTTAAAAACAAGGAAAGTACCGTTGAGACACTAGATGAATGGAACAAAGTTTTTAGATCAGCAAACTCAGAACCCACCCAATCCAAAAACATTCCGCTTCAACAAGATATGATACATGATTGGACCACTTTCTTAAAGGAAATTTATAAAGGTAAATGTCCATTTCCAAAGTACGTTTTAAATTTTAGTATTAATCTTAAAACTTTCAAAAACAAAATGACTTTTTAAACAAGATTTTAGACTTACTACTGGACATAAAGAAATGAAATTTTGGGGATATATTCATATTAAGATGTAGGTACTCGCTAAGAGAGGATTTTTGGATATTCCTTCTCTAAGGGGGTGAAATTTTAAAATGAGTGTATCTATATTTCAAAACTTTAAAAGTTTACAGATGTAAAAATTGGTATTTAGAATCTTCTTTAAAAATAAGGAAACACGTATTTTTTTTGTTTTCAGAAAATTCCAATAGGAGGGGTGAAAAGGGTGAAAATGGGGAAAAATGGGTTGAATGCCTTTAATCAGGATACCGGTACTTATATCTCAGAAACTGAAGATATTACAGACCAGAAAATTGGTACTTTTGATCTCTTTTAAAAATAAAGAAACACGTTTTTTTTTTGTTTTTGGAAAATCCAATTAATGGGAGGGTGAAAAGGGGGTGAATTTTTAAAGTGAGTGTATCTATATCTCAAAACTTTTAAAGGTTATAGATGTGAAAATTAGTATTTAGAATCTCCTTTAAAAATAAAGAAACATGTATATTTTGTTTTCGGAAAATCCTAATAGGAAGGGTGGAAAAGTCTGAAAAAGTTGTCCAACGCCTTTCATGAGTTACTTGTATTTCAGAACCTGAATATATTACAGATCTGAAAATTGGTGTTTGGGATCTCCTTTAAAATAAAGAAACACGTATTTTTTGTTTTTGGAAAATCCAATTAATGGGGGGGGGGGGTGAAAAGGGGGGTGATTTTTTAAAATGAGTGTATCTATATCTCAAAACTTTTAAAGGTTATAGATGTGAAAATTAGTATTTAGAATCTCCTTTAAAAATAAAGAAACATGTATATTTTGTTTTCGGAAAATCCTAATAGGAAGGGCGGAAAAGTCTGAAAAAGTTGTCCAACGCCTTTCATGAGTCTACTTATATTTCAGAACCTGAATATATTACAGATCTGAAAATTGGTGTTTGGGATCTCCTTTAAAATAAAGAAACACGTATTTTTTGTTTTTGGAAAATCCAATTAATGGGGGGGGGGTGAAAAGGGGGGTAATTTTTTAAAATGAGTGTATCTATATCTCAAAACTTTTAAAGTTTATAGATGTAAAAATTGGTATTTAGAATCTCTTTCAAAAATAAAGAAACACGTATTCATTTGTTTTCGGAAAATCCCAATAGGAAGGGTGTAAAAGGGTGAATAATGGGTTGAATGTCTTAAATGAGGCTACTTATATTTCAGAACCTGAAGATATTACAGACCTGAAAATTGGTATTTGGGATCTACTTTAAAAGTAAAGAAACACGTATTTTTTCGTTTTTGAAAATTCCAAATATTGGAGGATGAAAACGGGCGGGGGGGGGGGGGGGTGAATTTTTTAAAATGAGTGTGTCTACATCTTAGAACTTTAAAATTTACAGATGTAAATATTGGTAGTTAGAATCTCCTCTAAAAATAAAGGAACACATATTTTTTTGTTTGCTGTAAATTGCAATAGGTGGGGTGTAAAAGGGTGAAAAATGGGTTGAATGACTTTAATGAGGATACATATATCTCAGAAACGAAAGATATTACAGAACTGAAAATTTGTATATGGGATCTCCTTTATAAATAAAGAAACACGTATTTTTTTAGTTTTTGGAAAATCCAATTAATGGCGGTTAAACAGGAGTGACAAATTGGGGTGAAATTTTTGAAAGACTACATCTACAGAATATCTTGGAAACGTAAAACGTTACAGACGTAAAAAGTGGGTGTTTGGAATCTCCTGTAAATGTAAAGAAACATAGGTGATTTGTTTTTGGAAACTCCACTTAAGGGGAACTCAAAAGGGGAGAAATTTTAAAATGAGAATTTTTACAGTATACCGTATCTAAAAAAACTTAGCATGTTACAGAAGAGAAAAATGGTATTTTTATCTCTATTAAACATAAAGAAACGTGTATATTTAGTTTTCGGAAATGCCACTTGGGTGGAGGGGGGGGGGGGTAAATGTGACTGAAAATGGTGTTGAATTCTTTTAATTACGCTACTGATATCTCAAAAATGAAGATGTTACAGACGTGAAATTTGATATTTGCAATCTGCTTTAAAAGTAAAGAAACACGTATTCTCGGAAAATCCAATGAGGGGTGTGTGTGTGTGTGTGTGTGTGTGAAATAATTGAAAATTTAATTGACTTAATTGTATGAGAATACATACATCTAATACAAACTAAAGCTGTTACAGACGTGAAAATTTGTATTTGGATCTCCTTTAAAAACAAAGAAAAATGCGTTTTTGGGAGGAAACCATCTTGGAGGGCAGGAGTGTAAAGGAGTTGAATTCCTTTCATGAGGACACATAAATCAAAAACTGAAGAAGTTAGAGTCGTGATAATTGGTATTTAGAAAATCCTTTACTATTAAGGAAACAAGTATTTTTTGCGGGAATATTCACTTAGTGGGAAGGGGGAGTAGTGTGAAATGAAGTGAAAAAATAAATTATTTTTATGGGGATACTTATATCTCAAAACTGAAGGTAATAGACGTGAACATTGGTGTTTGGAATCTCCTTTAAACATAAAGAAACAAGCCTTCTTTTAATTTTTTTTTGGGGGAGGGGAGTGGGTGGCGGTAAAAAAACTTAACGGTGGTAGGGTGTAGAAGGAGGTGAAACCAATTGATTTTACTGTTCTTAATGTACTTATAAGGATCTTCCGTTGCTCAGGCGGCAGCGCGCCGGCCTGTCACAGCTGGGTTCCGTGGTTCAAATCCCGGTCACTACATGTGTCATTCGTGCTGGACAAAACGGAGGCGGGACAGGTTTTTCTCTGGATACTCCGGTTTTCCCTGTCATTAGCCATTACAGCAACACATAATAATAATAATAATAATAATAATAATAATAATAATAATAATGTTCCGGACCGTCGTCAGTTGTGCGGACTGCGCTGGAAACGGCTCCTGGACTGGTAATGACTAAGAGTGCAGTCCGGCCGCGGGTTTAGTGCCGCCAAGGCACCCAATATGACACCACGACGGTTCTCCTGAAGGATTTTATCCATATTAAAAATGATTATAGGAAAATATGGCAAAGATTTAGGGACCCAACTGACCGGGAGGAATACCTGAGCCTAGCCCGGGAAGTACGAAATCGATTGCTGGAAAGGAAGATTGAAAAATGGGAGGAAACATGCCGAAATCTAATAGAAAACGAGTCAGATCGGGAATTTTGGTGGATTCTCACCGAAAACGAGTCAGATCGCGAATTTCGGCGGATTATATATCTAAAACAATAAGCATTCAATTAAAATTTCAGTATAATACCGTAGCGAAGCACGGGTATCTTGCTAGTAATATATAACTTATGTTTTGAAATAAAACTTGTCTTGTGATTTTTTTTTGGTTTTAATTTAGTTATCTAACTCTCAATTTTTAAGGGTACAGAACATTCTTTGTGATTAGTCAGTGGACATGACTTAATTTCAGGGTTGAGAAGTTTGGATTAAGCATGTTCTTAGCAAGCTCAAATGTTCATTTTTTGGTTATTGTTTTCTTTGGACTAACAAATAATGTATTTTAATTAACATTACCATTATATGCAAATATATTGGGCATTCAATATTTTTTTTTCCCATCGACTTAGAGTTAGCAGGGTCTGATCTATACAAGATACACTCTTCTTGCTCTCCTCTAAAATTTGCAAAATGTGATTTAACCAGGGGTGGCCGTACCTTATGTGCTGAAGTGCTGCAGCACATTGCCTATTGGGAAAATCACTTCACAGCGATTCTTTGTTCGACCACACACAGGCAGCACTTGCACTAGGCACACTTGCATTACGAACGATATGAGAACGTGGCAGCTGGCACCCTCTTGACTCAGCGTAGTATTTAAAAATATTATCTACAATCAAATACTGTACTGTACAGTGCATTGAAAAAGACGTCAGCCAAAGAATAGGACATTATTCAACTCCCTCACAAACAGGTAACTACTGGTGCGCTCCACGCCGGGTGCTGTGCGATCACAGCTCACAGAAACCAGGAACTCTGCCTTTTGCGCATGCGTGCCGAACTTTTCCGATACAAAGAGAATGTGTTCCGATCGGTTCTGACAGGCTGTGGAATCAACAGCCGAGACATCACTTCACAGCGATTCTTCGTTCGACCACAGACAGGCAGCACTTGCACTAGGCACACTTACATTACAAACGATATGAGAACATGGCAGCTGGCACCCTCTTGACTCAGCATAGTATTTAAGAGAGGATCGCTCAAAGCAAACAGGAAAACGAAATACTATAGAGCTGTTCGCGCCAGGTCTTTTAATACCAAAGAGGATAGAATACTACCAACTTGCCTATTCCATAGTCACATTTGTAAATCGATGAACTATAAAAATTGTACTTTTTATGTTGTCAAAATAAGGACATGATATTGTGATTTTAATTAATATGTCTAGTTTATAAATGACACTATAAAAACATAACATATAATTTTGCATTACAACGTTGCTGGTTTTATTTCAATGATGTTGGTAACATTGGAAAGTTCTGTTTGTGCGCGCTCATACCAAGTGTTTGAGATCATGAATATTTTGCCATTGCATGTGTTATTGTGTGTTTAATTATATAGTTTTATAGTTTTTTTTATGAGGAATGTGTATATGTGTTGGGGTTGTTTGCGTGTTTGTTCAGTGTGGAAAACTCAGTGGAGAGCCTCTTGAAAACCATATACCAGTATGTTTCTAAATATTTTTATTTTTTGGAGTGAGGATGGGTTACAGCACACAACTGATTTTCTGCACCAGCCGCCACTGGATTTAACACATTCTTCCCGTGGGGTCTTCATATACAATTTTGTACCATAAAAAAAACACTTTTATTAGTAGCTTTCAGTTTCAGTTTTTGCTTATGCCAATATCTGATCATGTTTTTAATTTGCTTGCAGTGGTAAAAGTGCACTTGTTGTTTATCGTGTTATTCAACACCATTAAAAAAAATACAAAAACACATTTTGCAGCATGCTTTTGCACAAAACACAGGTCTCTATCAAAAGGGGGCAGGGTTAAGGGAACGGAGGAGGGGAAAGGAACTGGCCACCCTACCATACGTAAACTCCGGCTCAGGTTCGGACCAGCCTTCGGGCAGAATACACACTTACCTTACCATACTTACCTCTATCAAAAGGAAGTTGTTATGGCACTGTTGTTGATTCATTAATATTCAAAATATGATTTTGCGCTGGTATTGTAGCACTACAAAAGACTCTACTACAAAGTGAAAAACCTTGTTCATCTTCGACGTACCACGGGGATCTAATACATAAGGAGAGGGGGGTTAATACACAAGTGAATACGGCATTACCTTATTCGTTGATAAGTAAAATATATAAAATTCCTCTTTAATCAGAAGGTCCACTCCACTAACAAAAAGTAATATTATTAAAACTGCTTTCAATTATCAATGAGAAAATAAAATTAATTTACAGAGTTGGGATCAAATATCTATGAGGTCCTCAAGTCTTATATGGATGTGTTAAACAGGAGGATGACAAGTTTCCTGATCAGTAAATCAGAAGAAAAATTAGAAAATTTTCAAAGGGTCGATCGCACAACTCACATGTGTTATACCCCTAAGTAGATTGAACTTAAATTATACCACTACCAGCTTATATCTTCTTACATGTTGATGGTATTAAGATGCACTCGGGTGTCAGAAGTTTACCATTAAAGGGGTTCTTTAAAGTACCACTAAATCAACTAACCCGGGTCTCTGATATTTGAGCATTTTTTAAATGTTGATTGAATGCTCAGAAATATGTTCTTACGACATTGATTACAAGTGAGGTACTACAATGAATATCCATTATTTATTACCTTTCTTTCGACGCCATCATATTTATACTGACTCATGTGGCATAGTTTTCTTGCACAATTGTTTGAAGAAATGTTTTAATAACAGCAGTCAGACATGAAAGAAATATTTTTTTAAATGTGACAAATCATACCCTTCCCCTAAAAAGTAACAATAAAGGGTTTCGAATAACTACACATAATAAAATGTTATCAGAAAAGAAGATAGAATAAAATGAACACTTCATTATCTTGCAACATGTGCCATTTAAGGCTACATCTCCTCGATGAGAAGCAAGCAAAAGTTGATATTAATTTATGTGTAAAGGTTACTGTGACTAATTTTGTAGATATGTATTAAACTAACTGCATATACTGATACATATTATTTATTTGTAATGTCAGCACTGATAAAATAGAATGGACTGTAGTAATCATCAATAATCACTAACCTGCATTTAGGGCAACCAACCAGATGGCAGATCCCCTATCAGTAGTTTACCTAGTCTTTTCTGAAATAATTTCAAAGAAGTTAGAAATTTATCGAACATCTCACTTGGGAGATTATTGCCTAGAACAAGGTCGTTGGAGGCAATTAACATCTGACAGGCATATCTGGACCTCATGGTGGAACGTGATACCAAGGAGCGACACATCAAAAACAGGAAGATGGCTCATGAGGGCTCCTGACATGGTTCATGCTATGGCAGGCAGCAGAAATGTGCAGAAGAGAGTAATTACGAGTGATGAAGGAGGAAAGAAACAGAGATCTGAAATACTGTCATACATAAGTTTTTAGGAGTTTCTTTTTTGTTGATCCTTATTTAAATTTATGTAACAGCAGAAGTAAAGGTTATAAAAGACGTATATGAATAAGGATTATTTATTTTACTAGAAAGTTTAAACTGTTATTGAAATGAATTTAATGGAAATATATATATATATATATATATATATATTCAGACAGAAATACAGTAATAATTTAATGTTTAAAAACCTAGTTGCATGCTCCGATGTATGTTATAATTTTCAGGCACTACAACAGAATACCAGATTTCCAGTTTATGGACACAACTTGAGAATAGAGCTCAAGGCTCTATCATGAGTTTTAATGAAATTGAGGGATTTTACGGTAAACTCTGGTGCCCATTATGTGGCTTTTTCAAACTACTACTACTACTACTACTACAATAATAAGAATGAACAGTCAATAAGAAAGGTTTCAATTTTTACATAATAATGAAATAAATGTTACCTCTTCACGCAACATGGAATTGAGAGCATTTCTTCCATCATTTCCCCTATACTGCTGGTTCGAATGACTGTTTGTATGCATGTTTTCAACACGCATTCTGTAAGCTTCTTGTCGGGGATTATGGATCGGTGCAACTGGTTGACCCAATGGCTAGAAAGATGAGGAAAAATGTAGCGGACAAACATGTCAAGCAAATAACAAATTTAAGACATAGAAAGATACAAACCACTAAGCTACTGAATGTTTTCTATTACAGGAAGAAAGACCAACATATTTTCAGTTAACACTCTGACTAGCTTTGGATGTTTAGGTTAGATGACAATATCACATACATATATTGTCGCTGCACTTGCAGAAACAAGTATGTGAAATACTGCAATATAGGAATCTCATACTTGCATTGTTCCGTACTGACTGTGTATTATATGAAAAATATACAATTGGTCCACCTTAGTCACTACACAAATGTGTCCTAAAAAAATAACTATTGTGTGATATTTCTTGAAGTTCGTTTTAAGACAAATTTATGATTAACTACGATGGCTAATCGTATATTTTTCTCATGTGAAATATTTCACCTCAGAACATCAACCGTTACGTTTCTGCCATCTAAGGTTCAATTCTTTTAGCATATTTTTTTGGCCGCTTAGAACCATGGTTAACACTTATCAGCCTTCCTGGATTTCCAAAACTCCTTCATCTTGATGGAGAATGCAGATAAAGATAGTTGACTTAAATTTCTTGGGGTTTATGCCTCCTTCCTTTAAGCCAACATGGATGATTTTTCCATTTTTCCTCAAGAACTATTGTATATGCTCACCTGTTCAGGTTTACTCTCTGCTATAGTTGTCCATGAAAGTTCAGCCTCCTTTTCCTGAATGTGGTGGTAATCTTCATTCCATCATAAGTTCCCTGTAGTATATCAGATGAAATGTAAAAAAACCCACAACACTTTTTTTTTTTGTTATAGCGGAAGTTATTTATTTTCATTTAACTTTAATCTATAAATTTTAGGTTCTTCAGTCTGACAAAACTAATTTATGATTAACCCCCTCGAGACTGATGATTCCAATTGGAATCACTAATTTTCATACATTCAATAATTTTACTAAGTGACTTTTTGCCAGATATCTTTTATTGATTGGAAGCTCTGATTTCATCTGTAGAGGTGGGTCAAACTCTCAGGATGTTCTGCACAAACATTTGTCTGTAATGGCAGTGAATGTTGTGCTATCCCAAGGTTATTTACTGGTTCTTGATTTGTGATGTTCTACAAAGTGTAGAAG
The DNA here is from genome assembly GCF_040414725.1 of Anabrus simplex. Classification (NCBI taxonomy): domain Eukaryota; kingdom Metazoa; phylum Arthropoda; class Insecta; order Orthoptera; family Tettigoniidae; genus Anabrus; species Anabrus simplex. The sequence continues at coordinate 107,028,365 of NC_090265.1, read as the reverse complement.
TTTCTGCAGTTAATATATTATCTCTATGAAGCTAGAAAAAATACATATGATTTGCAGGTTCATTTTTAAGAAAAGCATCGTATTTGACCATTATATCAAAATGGGAATGATATATTGATCACAGAGTTTATGATTCCAATTGGAATCAATGGGCTTTTCTGGTGTGTGGTTTTCTAAATGATGTACATGTAGTGTTGTTAAATTCAATGACTTCCTTCTGTCATAAGAGATTCAAAGTTGTGTTCTCTGCCTTGGATGTGTCTGCTGAGTTCAAGCCTTCTATAGCATCTGCATTGATGACTGCCAGAAAAATTGCATATAAGGAAAAAGGGCATCCTTCTTCAGATCCTGTTTTGAAATGTCCATTAGTGGACAAACACTTTGACCAGATTGGTCACTGGCCTGAATACTCGAAGCAAAAGAACAGGTGGAAGCTGTTTATCAAATTATATTCAAGGTTCCAAAGCTCAAAATGTTGTGTTGATCTCTGTCGTTCAGACAAAAATTTTTTTAAAAAAGATTTCCGTATGAAAAAATGAACTTCCATCACGTTGTCAATATGGACGAGAAGTGCCAAATCGTGCTTCATTTCTAAATTGTGTGTGCTCAGGTGACATATCGAAATAATGTTGTACACTGGACATTGCATAATGTAATTGATATTCACATTTTTACACTTCACCCAATCTTCATAACATGCTATCTTACACTATCACACGTTTGACATTGCAGTTAATATATTACTTTGACATTGTTTGCACGCAATACTATTGTCTAATACGTTACATAATAGTAGGTTCCACATTGCCTGTTATTTCACACCTTTCGCATTCGTATGCCCAATGATTCCAATTGGAATCACTTTTCCATTTTCCTTATTTTTCCAAAAAATGCATGGATTTTGACACACAAACTTTATTCATTACCCATTTGAAGGGGATTTGCAAGAATTTTTTTCCCCCTTTTCTTTTTCTTTTCGGTCAAATAATTTTGGGCTGGAGAGTGTTCACAGACCGGAACTGGTGGAGAAGCCTCTAGAACAACATGAGATATGTACGTATGTATATGGGATTAAATAAAATTTAGAAAATACTTGCAAAAGAAAACATTTAACAACAGATTATATTTGAAAAAGAAACTTTTTTTTTACAAGATGCTTTACGACACACAGACACAGATAGGTCCTACGGTGATGCTGGGACAGGAAAGGGCTAGGAGTGAGAAGGAAGCAGTCATGGCCTTAATTAAGGTACAGCCCCAGCATTTGCCTGGTGTGAAAACGGGAAACCACGGAACACCATCTTCAGGACTGCCAACAGTGGGGTTCGAACCCACCATATCCCGAATACTGGATACTGGCAGCACTTCAGCAAAAAGGAACATTTAAAAAATGAAATGATACGGTTTGATCTTGAAAGACCATCATCAGATTCTATCAATCATACTATTTAAAAAAAAAAAAATTATATTATGTGAATTAATCCTATTGAAAAGTGTAAAGCTATTTATATTAAAACCTGTGTCCACTCATCTAATAACTGTTGAAATGTTATAATACAACCTGAGTCTGAAAAGTTAGGTGAATGGTCGCCTAGGTTGTACACCGTGCTAGTTCGAACGATGTGCTCGTGCATACGCATTGCGAGACATGACACCAACCCCTATCGGTCAACACAACACAGTTAAACGGCCTTGAATGCTGCAACACATCGCACGGAGTCAGTGTGAGGACTCGTGTCATTGCACAATGGGGTACAAAACGGAGCAACGCATTAACACAACATTTTTGCTTCCACCTAGGCAAAACGACAATGGAAACACATGCAATGTTAGTGCAAGTTTACCACGCTCAAGCAGTGAGTAAGAAGTGCGTTTTCAACTGGTTTAAACGCTTTCGAGATGGGAAGGAAGGTGTTAAGGACGAGGCGCGTTCGGGTAGACCAACCACAAGCACATCTCCAGACAACATCGAATGAGTGCGACAGATGCTTGCGAATGATCGGCGACTGTCCTTACGAATGATAGCAGATGAAGTGGGTGTAGGCAAGGACAGTGTAAGGACCACTGTTCATGAACACTTGAAAAAGCGGAAGGTTTGTACCCGGTTTGTACCGCACAACCTGACAGATGAGCAGAAGCAAACTCGGATGGAAACGTCAGGAGATTTCATTGATGTTTGTGACCAAAATCCGGAGGTGTTGAAAACCAGCATTACAGCAGACGAGTCTCGGTGCAACCAGTAAGATCCAGAGACTAAGAGACAGTCAATGGAGTGGTGATCAGCGTCTTCTCTGCCTCCCAAGAAAAGTCGGCGCACAAAGTCCAAGATTAAGACAATGCTGATCGCCTTTTTTCGACAGCAATGGTGTCATTCATCATGAATGTGTACCCCAGGGTACACCTGTCAACGCAGAATTCTACAACGGAGTTTTGAAACGGCTACTGCACACACTAGATGGGTTTGGCCTGAACTGTACCGGAGTGGACAGTGAAAGCTCCTCCACGACAATGCCCGTCAGCACACCGCGAGACCCAGTTTCTCGCTGAACGCCGGGTGACTGTTCTTCCACACCCTCAGTATTCTCCGAATTTAGTGCTGGCAGAATTTTTTTTTGTTCCTCCGTCTTAAATTAGCCCTGAAAGGCCACCAGTTCAACAGTGTAGCAGGTATTCAACAACGCGTGACAAGGGTTCTTCAGGAGAGTCCAAAAGAAGCGTTTGCTGCCAGCTTCCAGCAGCTTTACAGTCGATGTCAAAAGTGTGTTGTAGCTAATGGAGATTACTTTGAAGGCCAGTAAAGGAGTTTTGTGTGTAACATACATTGTCTTTATTTCATGAGACCATTCACCAAACTTTTCAGACACAGGTTGTATATTAATGAAGTACTTCTCATGTGGTTTACGTGTCTACAATTTTTAGGTGGAGATAGAGATGGGGAACCTCTGATATGTATCCGTTATACAGTAGAAGACCGCTATAGTGAGCACAGCATATATAGCGAGAATCCTGTTATAACGACAGTATATTCCTGACGCTTGAAAATTCCTATATTAAACTGTGTATTATCCTTCAGTTACAGCTCGAACCATATCACTGATGCGTCCGCTATTAAGTACGAGCTATTTTTTCTGCTATCAATATTTATGCACTCCGGCAATTATACTGAATGTGATCGATCACTTTTAGTATCATTTTCTCGCTATGTGCACTAGTGAGCTCTCTCGTCAACATTCAAATGCGATGTCGAGGTTGATTAGTAATACCCATCCATTGCAGTTCTGTAAAGAAAGTTCAAAATAAAAGAGGAGATTATGTCTTTGTAATAAATGCGTGAATAACATGGCTGATAGCAGTTGTTAATTCATTAGAAATAAAGGATGAAGTCAACGACTGCTTAATTTTAATGCTATATACTGAAAGTAAGTATGTGATATATCTCAACATATGGCACAGTGCATCACTGATTTCAACAGTTGGTTCACATTTTCTCGCATCTGGTTAAATTTCAGAAAGGCTATTCCCATGTAAATTTATAGGGAGAAGGTTATAATTTTTTCTACTAGCACTACTTTCATGATACATATATGGTTAATTTAGCTTAGGAGACATTGTTTGAATAAGAAAACTGAAAATTTTGCCACAGAATGCGATCAATCATCTTCGGTATAGTTTCCTTGTTATGTGCGCTAGCGAGCTCTCTCGTCGACATTCAAAAGCGATATTTGAGTCAATCTTAATTAAGGCTACGGCCCCTTTCTTCCCATACCTAGCCCTTTTCTATCCCAACATCGCCATAAGACCTATGTGTGTCAATGCAGGGTAAAATAAGTTGCAAGTTTTCAAAAATATATTTTCGCGTCTGGTTAAATTTTCGAAGGGCTATTTGTTCCCATGTAAATTCATAGCGAGAAGTTTATCATTTTTCTACTGGCGTTTGAAATATGTTTTCATGATACATATACGGTTAAATTAAGAATCACATATATACAGTAGAACCTCGATGCTTTGTTCCTGGAACTGCAGTTTTCCTGTAATTAGTGTTCATTTTATTTCGTCCCAAAAATGTTCCATATAAACCAATGTTAAATTTCCTCACATCTGTCATTTCTTGAACTATCGTTTTATTGCATCAATCGTCAAAAAAAGTTTGTCCTCGGCCACAGTTTTTCCGCATGGATCGATTGTACGTACGTAAGAAGAATATACGCAAAAGTTTTTGAATTTAAAGAGACAGCTCAATACTCTAGCGATTAATAGCGGCAGCCTGTTATGCGAGAATGTACGAGCGATTCAGAGTTGTTAGTCTTGAGCAAGGATTTTGCAGGCTGGAGTGCTGTGTGCAGGTTATTCATGCGCAACCTCGCTACGAGACTCCTGGCACCAAAGCTTCTTCTCGACCCACTACATCTTATGGTGACGATTGGATAGGAAAGACCTACGAGTGGAAAGAAAGTGGCTGTGGCCTTAATTAAGGTACAGCCCCAGCATTTGCCTGGTGTGAAAATGGGAAACCATGGAAAACCATCTTCAGGGCTGCTGACAGTGGTGCTCGAACCAACTATCTCCTGGATGCAAGCTCACAGCTGCGTGCCCCTAACCGCATGGCCAACCTGCCTGGTAATCTTTTCACTAGCATGGTTTTTAAACCAAATTGGCAGCCTTGCATAGCCTGCTGTGACATTGTCTGAGACATGTCACGTTGAAATTCTAATCTCTGTGACATCGTCGGAGCCGCATAATGTGGAATCTCTAACCCATCATTCGCGAAGGGTTTACGGAATCTTTACAAAATTACACATTGTCGCCATAATATCCACGTATATCATTAATTTGCAATAAAAGAACTGACCTTAAAGGTTTTCAATGTATGTATGTAAAGAAAGGAAAAGATGTAAAGAAAAGTGAAATGAAACGGCATAAAAGTCACACTTCTTATTTTCATCTCATATTACAATACTGCAATATTTTTATACCGTTACATATATACAGTAGAAGTCTGTCATAGCGAGAATTCATAACAGCAAAAAATTCACTCGTTATAGCGAATTGTTGTTACATCCGATTTTTGTAAAAATCTGGAATCTATGGCAATCAGTTTGTTCAAAATGTGCGTTTTCGCAGATAATATCCACACTACGGCTTACTTGTTTGTTGTTTTTCGAAATCCGATACTACATGAAAGTGTGTGTGTAATTTCACTCTGAAAAAATATATTACCGTATTTCTCCGAATCCAAGGCGACCCCCACTATTTCCTTCAAAAAATGTTAATGCAGTTTAAAAAGTGCTTTGTAAAAATCATATGAATATCTTCCTTATACAGTATGCATTTTTAGAACATTGGCTTTAGTTATGACTTATCTTTTTGCGGCTATACAAATATGCTTTATTTCAGCGGGTCTAATAACCATTAACTTAAAATTGGCATCATAATACTGAAGGGAACTCGTTGAAAATTTGCCGGCAATACACATTCCACGCGTCTCTACAATACGACGGTCCATCACGAAAATATTTTTGCTTACTATAAAACTGTTGCTTTCACTCAGCGTCAGATATAACTGGCTGCCGCTACAAGCATGTCTTGCATGCCGGATTCGGTCAACTTCAACGGCTAGCGATGTAAAGGTCTTAATCGCGGACTTTGAAAGTCAACGAACGAGTTTATTGCACCACGGTATGGCAATTCGGCTCTTGCTTTTTTGTGTACATACCTCAAAATTTCATCTTCGACTTCTTTAAAGCGCCCTTGGTAGACCACTGAATGCATTTTTTGTGCAGTACGCATTCTTAAGCTATCTTTGTCTTCACAGTAACGCCGAATATTGGCATTAGTTAGGCCTATGCCGTATTTTCCTGCTGCTGCAAAATTATTATACATTTCAGAGTGTTTAATAGCCATTAACTTAAAACTGACATCATAACATCAACGAGAACCCGTTGAAAATTTGCCGGCAATACCTGTTCCACGTATCTTTACAATACGACGATCCATCATGAAAATATTCCCGCTGTCTATAAAACTTAATTTTACTAAGTGTCAGGTACAGCAGATGCGTTATAACTCTGCTACTGAGTACCCGTGGCCTTTCTAAGAATTCGAAGGCTCGCATGTTTTGATGCCATTCTGCAGATTTGAGGAACGTTTTTGTAGAGGATAATAGAATGTCATTCTCTCTTCACTATTTCCCGAGATACAGTGACGTTACACATACGCACTGTACAACCGGTTGCCGCGGCTAGCGATGTATGATAAAGAGGCGGTCATTTATTGTCGACACGTTTTTTGTGTGCGCACGCGGGGATGAAAAGAAACAGCGTGGTTACTCCGATAGTTGCCAGTGGTGTTCATTACTATCAGGCCACGAATGCTAAACGACCCTTGATTTTTCGCATGAGATTCTGAGGAAAAAAACGTCATCTTGGATTCGGAGAAATACGGCATCACTCCAGAGGCTTCTGTGGCAAACATTTCACTTTTCTTCTTCAAACGGCGTCACCTAACCTAACCGTATATGTATCATGAAAACCAATTTGAAACGCATGTAGAGAAATAACCTCCTCGCTAAAAATTGACATGGGAATAGCTTTCCAAAATTTAAATAGACGCGAGAAAATGTAAACTATCCTCTGAAATCAGTGATGTACCCTACCATATCTTGAGGTGTATCACATTCTTACTTAATTTCAGTACACGGTATACCATTATAATTAAGAAATAGTTAACTTTAGCCTTTATTTTTAACGAGTTATCAATTGCTATCGGCTACGTCATTTACGCATTTATTACGAAAACGTGTTATCCTCCTTCATTTTGAATTTTCATTGGAGAACAGCAGTCGACGGGTATTACTAACTGACTCCAATATTGCCTTCAAATGTTGACGAGAGAGCTCGCGAATGCGCACAGCGCATAAGCTAGACCGTACCAAAGATGATCGATCACACTTTGTGGCAAACGTTTCAGTTTTGTTATTCAAATAATGCCCTATCCTAACTTAACTGTACTATATGTATGATAAAAACATACTTCAAGCACCAGTAGCGAAATTCTCGCTATAAATTTACATGATAATAGCCTTTCCGTAATTTAATGGGCGCGAGAAAATATAAACTAACCTTGTATTCAATGAGACACACTGCCATACCTTTAGGTATAAGCCTATTTCCTTCTTAACTAATTGTGGTATTTGGCATTAAAATTAAGCAATCGTTTATTCAGCGTTTATCTTTAACGAGTTAACAACGGTTATCGGACATGTTATTTACGCATTTATATAAAAAGAACTTGTTCTCCCATTTTATTTTCCTTGCGGAATAGCAGTCGACGGGTATACTAATCGACGAGAGAGCTCGCTGGTGGGCATAGCGAGAAAACGATACAGTACCGAAGATGATCGATCGCATGCAGTATAATGACTGAGTGTATAAATATCGGCAACGGAAAAAAACAAGCGCGCATAATCGCTCGTAATAATGGATGCGTCAGTGATAGGGCTCTCGCTGTAACCGAAGGATAATACACAGTTTAATATAGGGATCCCGAAGGGACAGACAAAGGTTATCGTTATACGCCGTACTCGCTATAGCGGACTTCTACTGTATTTACGCTGTTGAGAATTCTCGCTATAATGGACTTCCACTGTATTTACATGATGAAAAATGCCCAAATACAGTACCCGTATTTTATTATTTTTCTTTCCACCTATTTTTTTATGTCACCCACATTTATCCTTTTCCCGCATCCATCATCATTTTCCCCCTCTCACTTGAAAAACAATGCATCGAGATGTTACATTTATATATATATTTACGTGTAAAGTTATGTGAGTTATTTTTTGCTCCCCATATTTATGTAAATATGTAACTGATTTAGGTTGAATGAGTGTCCCACGCATTTGGTCAATATGACGTTTCAGTGTCCTTCCTGATTCGTCCAAAATAACTAGGTAGTATCGCTGACCATACTTCTTTACAACCTTTCCAAATTTCCAAGTGTACTTGTTATTGCAAAAGAAGCGCACCTGGACTCTCTCCCCCACATGAAACGATCGTCCTGGTTTGGCTACCGATAATGAAGGTTGAGGTCGGGTAGGGAAGAAAGCATCAAGGCGAATCCTCATTTTTCGGTTTAGGTATAGCTCTGCTGGTGACTTTCCACATGCAAGGGGTGTAGCACGGTATCGAAACAGAATCTTTTGTATTTTCTCGTATATTGGGACATTATCATCAGAGGCAGTACGGAGACGATTCTTCAATATTTGAACATGTCGTTCTGCTAAGCCGTTAGTGGCTGGGTGACCAGGTGCAATGAATTTTTGAAAAATTCCATTTGTTGAACATTAGGTGCGAAATTCATTGCTTTGAAAAATGGCTGCATTATCTGAGACAATGCTTGCTGGAAATCCATGAGAAGCAAATATACGGTTTAGCAACATGATTGTGGAGGTACTTGTTGGCGAATCTCGTAAAATTTGCACTTCTGCCCATTTCGATTTGGCGTCCACACAAATCAGAAAGTTGCAGTTCTCAAAAGGTCCTGCATAATCAATATGCACTCTTTCCCAGTTCTCTTTTGGTTCGTCCCATGGATGCACTGGTGATTTTGGTGGATTTGCTCTTGTCAATGCACATGTTTGACATCCTTTTACTAGGCGTTCAATGTCTCGATCAATTCCAGGCCAACAGACGTAGCGACGGGCCAGCTGTTTCATCTTCATGATGCCCAAATGAGTTTCGTGAAGTTCATTTAAAACCTGATCTCTTAGTCTGGAAGGGATAACAACTCTATCTTGTCTAAACAGCACACCATCATTCAGAGTATATTCTGAAACCATCCGTTCATTCTGTAAATCAAAAACAAGTTTACTCAGTTCATGATCTTTACGTGTTTCGTCCTGGATGGTGCGAAATGTGATTCGTTCGCTTGAAATTTGAAAAATTAGGTGCGTAAATAACTGGTTAACTTCATCCCCAATGGAGATATCTGTTGAAGAATGGACTTGCTGTAGGGAAGCCCGCGATAAACAGTCAACATTTTGGTTCTCTGCACCCTTCTTAAATTGAACTGTGTAATCGAATCCCGACAAGAACGAAGCATATCGTAGTAGACGAGCAGATGTCATCTGTGGTAGAGCTTTGTTTTGCTGAAAAATACGAGTTAGCGGTTCATTGTCTGTCACTAGTGTAAAGTGCCTGCCAAAAACATAGGCGTAAAAGTGGTTGACAGCAAACATTATTGCCAAAGCCTCCCTGTTTAGTTGGCTATAGTTCTGTTCTGATACAGTCAGTGATCGTGATGCATACGCAATCGGCCTTTCTTCTCCATCAATTAGATGGCTAAGGACAGTGGCAACACCTGTTGGACTTGCATCTGACGTCAGAACTATTGGTAATTTTGGATCATAAGGCGTTAAGACCCTATCGCTACACAACTCTGCTTTTAACTTGAGGAATGCGGTTTCACATTCCGAAGTCCATATGTAACGTTGGCCTTTGCGGAGCAGGAGCCGTAATGGATATGACATGGTGGAGAAATCTGGTATAAACCTGGAGTAGTAGGTGATTAGTCCCAAAAATCTGCGTAGTTCATCAACGCTTGTAGGATGAGGCATGTCATTAACAGCTCTAACTTTTTCTGGGGACTTACTAATGGTATTATGCTGGATAACATGGCCCAAATATTCAATTCTCTCTTCAAAGAAAGAACACTTAGCTCGGTTGATATGCAGATCAAAATCAGATAATCTCTTCAGACATAACCGCAAATTGTGTGTGCACTCCTCCAGAGTTGATCCATGTACGATTAAGTCGTCAAAATAGGCTTCTGTTTTTGGAAGTCCCCTGAGGATTTGTGAAATGATTCGGTTAAATTCGGATGGCGCTGTTTTAATTCCGAAACTTAGACGATTCATTCTATATGTTCCACGATGTGTAGATATAGTCTGGATTGTAGCACTTTCATCATCAACTACCAAGTGTAGAAATGCTTTGAACAAGTCCAGTTTACAAAAATATTTGGAATCACGTAGGCTGTTCAACACATTATCAATTCGCCTTATGGGGTAATTTGCAGCAACAAGTTTCTCATTTACACCACATTTGTAATCAACACATAATCTAACTCCTCCATCTGGCTTGGGAATGACGACCAACGGTGACCCCCAATCACTTGATGATACAGGAGATATGACACCAGCTGCTTCTAGTGAGTCCAGCTCCCTTTCAACTCGTTCACGGAGTGCATAGGGAACATCCCGTTCTCGTGTAAATACTGGTTTAGCTCCTTCACGTAACTGTAACTTTACTTCAAATTTTGGAACACGTCCAATTCTCTCTTCAAAAACATCAGGAAATTCATTAATTATGTCATCAACTGAAAAAATAGCGTTAACTGGATATGACATGTGTGGAGTTTCCTTGCTAGCATCTATTTCCTTTAATTCAATACCAAGTCTCCTAATCCACAATCTTCCAAGTAATGCGAGTAGCCCTTAGGGACAATATATATATCATCTTGGATTTCCTTGTCTTTATATACAGCTGAGACTGTAACCTTTCCCATAGGTGTGATAATATTGCCTGAATATGAACGAAAGGCAATTACAGATCGTTGTAAGGGTAAACCTAGATCCAATTCATTAAATGCATCTTCAGGAAGCAAAGTAAAACATGCACCAGAGTCTACTTCAAAACACTGTGTCTTAGCCCGCTGTCACACAGGGCATCGAACGATCAAGAGCGACCAACTGGCATCGAGTACTAACGACTAAATTCATTTACCTTGTCACACTGCTCATCGATCGATAGGGATCGACTGCACGGAAACAGTTGATACTCCCGCCCAGTACCGTACAGGCTACAGATGTATTCATATTCACGAGAGAAAAAGAATGTGTTGTGAAAGCGATAATTCGGGTGGAAATATGATTCTAACCTATGAATATATTAGGAGAAAGGAAAGAACCAGACGATCGCAGTGGACAAGGTAAAGAGCCATAGAGAATTCCACCAAAGTGTGCCTTCGTTGCGGAATGACGAAGAAAAATTCAGGAACTAGTACCGAATGCCCATCAATAATTACGGTATAAGGAATTAGAGGAAAAAATGAAGTCAATAATAAACATCAGGCAAACAAATTACAGGAAAAGTATAAGTTCTGAGGAAAGGCTGACACTGTCGTTAAATTCAATATTCACAACGATTTTTTTAGGTTTAAAGTCAAAAGTGATGTTCACCTTCGAAACAACTACTGTATGTCCGTGGCAAAATATATCAAATAAAATATTAGTGGCATTCTGCAGGATTCTAATAAAGTATTGATAAAAAGGACTGAAAACTGTTATGTACATCAATTTGAATTCATAATTTGAAGGTGCTACCATCAACAGTGGAAATATATTTATTTAGGCCTACAGGTTTCTGGACATTGGTGACTCATACAGATTTAGGATTGCTCACAATACATCAGTGGATTTGTTCCTGTTATATATGATGCCATTCATAGAGCACTACAGTCAGAATTCTTGACAGGGTGAAAATTCCAACAAAAGCCTCACAAAAGTGGCTCATTGTATTTCAAATATAAGACTAATACCATTTATGCTTATTTGTTTTAATGTTGCTGGATCTTGGGGCATAATTACTGTCTTTTCAAATGATATTTTGAGGTGTTTATTAGATGGAGGTTAACAGCTTTTTTTTTTAATACCACTTGGTGAGATCCCACCTACCAAAATAATAGACATATCAAGAAATGCTTCCAGTCAAAATTTACATTACCTAATGTAGAAATGGTGTGTCAAGTTTCATTACAATCCTGTAAATAATTTTGAAAGAAAGAAAAATGCACATATGCTCTGAATATTGTGAAAATGATAAAAGCAATGGAGTTCCTTACACTGTTTCTCTCCCTCATGATCCTCTGCAAATCTCTTGTCGCCTCTCCTCTTCTTTGTTATTGTGCCATGTTCAGAATAGTATCATATTGCTTTCATGACAAGCATGTTGCTGAATTTCTGTAGGCCTACTGTGTTTTGTGCAAAGAATCCAGGTCCATATCCAAACTTTGCAAGAATGACAATCCTGTCTTAATTTATATCATTGAAGACTACAGCAGCTTCGAAAGCAGCTAATTTTACCAAATGGCTGTGAGGAGTTCAGGTGAGGCTAGTGCTCTGTACACTAGCTTCATAACTATAGGAAAAGCTTCTGGAATATTGTTCTAATAAGTAAGTTGGCAGTGTAATAGACTGATACTTGTCACAACTACATGTAAATTACACACAAGGTCTTGTTTATTACCCTCATCACTAAGCATAAAGTACTGTCTCCCCAAACTTTGCACTGGCAAGCTGATCTAATTGCTCACTTGGCAATAATAAAACCAATTAATATAAATCGTGCACTTCCATCAAAATTGCTGGTAAACTCCTTGGTACAGAGTAACACCTTTTTCCGCAAAGGTCTGGTGGGACTCTCCTTCTTACCACAATGTTGATTTTGCCTTTCTGTATATTGTTCATATGTAACTTTTTTACTGATATGAACAGTGCCAAGCCTATCTATCCATCCTGAAATACTTTCCTTATGAATCAGTTCAAGGAAAATGAAAACTTTGCCTTCAATTTCACCAAAAATGAGAACCAACCACTGCAAAAAACAATAGGTGCTAATAACAAGCACCTTGCCTTCTATATTTAGAAGTGAAGAGTATGCCTTTCTAACAACTAAATAGACTACTATTGCCATCTACAGTAAAATGTTATTTAGGCCTCAGGTGGTAAATGATTTAATTTTGCTATATCTTACATTGCCTGTCAAAACTGTTTGTAAATACCAATTATATAAATGAATGTTTGACAGAGTAGGGTGTATGGGCCTTGTAAGATCTTGGATTGACTTACAGGGTAATTAATCTACTCAACCTTTTATTACAAGCATGTAACTGTCATATGAATATATTTTTTATAAATAATGTACATATTCTGCCATCATATCCCCTGAATATCACATCACACAAAATACAGTTTTTTTATGTTGTAGATTAAAATCTACAAAACTTTGGTGGAAACATCTGTCAAAATAGTTACAAATGAATTTTTCATCTTTGTTTTTCATTGTTGATATGGATCTACAGCACAAGAAATAAAATAATCAGTCTACCTTGATGCCCTCTGTAGGCCTATATGTTCTTAATAAATTATAAGTACAGTAACAGACATGAAAGTAGTGATCGCTGGTGCAGACAGGTACAATGGCAGGAGAGTACTTGGAATGAGGAGATAAAGGCTACGTAAGTTACAAAGTTATAAGGTGGCATGGAGGGATTCTGTCAGGTATAACTGCAGTAAGAATTTTGTCCTATGCAAACAACTTGGTCTATTGAAACTGTGCAATCTAATATTAATGGATCTACAGTACAAGAAATAAAATAATCAGTCTACCTTGATGCCCTCTATAGGCCTATATGTTATTAATAAATTATAAGTACGGTAACAGACATGAAAGTAGTGATTGCTGGTGCAGACAGGTACAATGGCAGGAGAGTACTTGGAATGAGGAGATAAAGGCTACGTGTTACAAAGTTATAAGGTGGCAGGGAGGGATTCTGTCAGGTAAAACTGCAGTAAGAATTTTGTCCTATGCAAACAACTTGGTCTATTGAAACTGTGCAATCCAATATTAATGGATCTATAGCACAAGAAATAAAATAATCAGTCTACCTTGATGCCCTCTGTAGGCCTATATGTTATTAATAAATTATAAGTACGGTAACAGACATGATAGTAGTGATTGCTGGTGCAGACAGGTACAATGGCAGGAGAGTACATGGAATGAGGAGATAAAATAGAACTGAATGTCAGGTTGAGAATACAAAACTGGAACAGGTAGATAATTTCAAATAGGTATTTAGGATGTGTATTTTCGCAGGATGGCAGTATAGCAAGCAACATTGAACACAGATGCAGTAAACCCAATGCAATGAGCTTGCAGTTGTGATCAACAGTATTCTGTAAGAAGGCAGTCAGCTCCTGGACAAAACTACTAATGTCTTTACACTGGTCTGGTTTCAGACCACCTGTGCTGTACAAACCTAGTGCAATGAGTTTGCAGTTGCGATCAACAGTATACCGTAAGAAGGAAGTCAGCTCTTGGACAGAACTATCAATACGCTGGTCTGGTTTCAGACCACCTGTGCTGTACAAACCTAGTGCAATGAGTTTGCAGTTGTGATCAACAGTATACCGTAAGAAGGAAGTTAGCGCTTGGACAGAACTATCAATACGCTGGTCTGGTTTCAGACCACCTGTGCTGTACAACTGCTTACTACATACACACAGAAAGGACCTACTACATGTATTTCAAAATACTCCTTTCCTTGTAAACCATACATGTTCTACCACATAAAATATACAAATTAAGATGTTGTAATAATGCTAATAATTAATAAAAATTGGAGTTAAGGTTCTTTCCCATCAGGTGCTAATACACATAGCTCACTGACGATTCCAATAAATATTGATAGATAAGTATAACAAAAAATGATTTAGTTTAAAAAGTAAACATTTCTCAAGAACATAAATTTTATTAGATTCTTTCTTGGTCTAACACTGTATACAACAGTTTCTGAATTTTAACTTTGAAAACCCTTCGACCTAGTACACTCATTCTTTCCATGTCATCATGAAGACACTAAAAATAACATTGATTATATTTTCTTTTCAGTTTTCAGTATCTTTTCTAAATATTCACTTAACACATCACTGTCACTTTCACATTTCTGTTTCTTTTATTTTTAACTGCTGGCAAAGCTGTTTGTAGAAGCAGAAGCCACTGGACTGGAAGTTGAAGTCCCTTCGTAATTTCTGAACTGTAAGAGTTAAACCCCTCCAACACAAATTATTTCTGCTTCCTCCTCCTATATTTCAGCTTGGTGAAAAGGCTCTCATACACCAGGTGCCACTTCCATAGATGTGTTTGTTATAGAACTGAAAAAAATGAACAACATATTAATGCAATTCTTCTAAATTGGAGCTACATTTTAGTCTGGACACAAGCCTTCTGTTTAAGAAATTGTTACTTTCAATAATTATTTTAGTAAGATGATTGTTAGGTTAGATTATATTATATTACTTTCAGTTATATCTGATAAATTAATGAATAGATGGGTGGAACTTATGGCCTACAGACTGAATCTTCCCCTCACTCTTTCACAACTAGAACACTGGTCTGTAATGTAGGCCTACTTTTAAAAATAAATATTACAGAATTGTACCTTCTTCCAGCAATGAAGAGTTCCAGAAAGTTGAGGGCATTGAAGTAGACCCATTTTATGTTTTCTGTACAGCAGAACCTGGGAGGAGAGGGAGGATGTTATCTCTCCAAGTTCGATATCCAGCCCTCAGAATTTGCCATGTTTTGGCACAACTTTTTCCTGAAACAATGAATCATAATATTGTGACAAAGAAAATATACATGTAGTAGGCCTACTTATGGCATAGGCCTACAATGGTATTCATTTCATTAGGTACGAGATGGAGGTTAGGAAAGCACTGCTTATGTTTTCCAAACATTTCTTCAATTAAGTTACAAGAATGATAATTACTACTTCTCCTAGTGTAACTCTTTTTACCAATCTATTCCGTATAATATATTTTATCAATAAATAATCTAAGATAACACTATTCATAAGATAATCGTAATAAATCTAATAATTACTTACCAGTTTTTGACCCAATTCTCCACATTATAGAATGCCATACAATATTCACGGTCTCCCTATTACTATATCCAGGGAGTCTAGGATTATACACCACTTTGTTTTCATACACTAAGCAAATTAATGTTTCGATTTCATCAACAGATGACTATGTTGTGTCCGCCATTATCGAACGACTGCGACTGAAAAACGGACACGTCTGTTTTTACAAACCAGTCGATCTTCATCGCTCGTAGTTGATCGCTGACGATCGATGCTGTGTGACTGGTGCCACTGCCCTCTGTAGGTTTGTTTTCTTAGTCGGTCGATCGCAGTCGTTCGATCGAGCCTGTGTGACAGCCCCCTTATTGTTTAGTGATACGGTAACCATATATTTTTCAGAGTCGGGAGTAACTTCAAATAATTCTACATGTGACGGAGAGAAAGTAGGTTCTGCTTTACTCACACCGTATGAATGATCCTGGGCATCACATGGGATAACTGAAATTGACTTAGTTGAGCTGGAACTATCTGCTTTTGATTTTGAATTTCGCATTAGGCTGGTGATACACACCTTGGCGAGATGACCTTCTCTTCCACAAGAATCACATCTAATATCATACCTACTAACTCGGCATTCTGACAC
Organism: Anabrus simplex; assembly: GCF_040414725.1. Taxonomy (NCBI): domain Eukaryota; kingdom Metazoa; phylum Arthropoda; class Insecta; order Orthoptera; family Tettigoniidae; genus Anabrus; species Anabrus simplex. Next base: position 107,012,020 of record NC_090265.1, on the reverse strand, counting down.
ACGATGATTCGGCTTAGCACATCGGAAACAGAGGTTATCAATTCCTAATCTTCTGAAATCAGGTCTGATTCTTCTACTAGAGAGAGAACGTTGTCCATATCGGATACTTTGATTCGGTGAACGTGTGTTGCATGAATGGTCAGGGCTCAACGAATGGTTACTCTTGCTATAACTGGGGCTCGGTGAACGATAACGAAAACTGTGATCCCGTCGAGATCGGTGATCTGAGCCAGCAGAAACCTTATATGTATCGCTGTTGTCGAATTCAGATGCCGATGAAAAGGCTTGTCTGGTAAATTCCCTACTTTCTATTCTAGACGTTTCCAATAATGTTGCCTTAGCTAGGATTTCATCAAAAGTGGTTAGATTAGATTGAAGTAGCTGTTCGTGTAACCAATTGTCTCGTAAACCTCTTATGAACTGGGCTCTTAGAAATACATCCGAAATTGAAACTGTACGTTGACATTGGCATTTGGCTGTGAATTCGCACTCAGCTAAATTACGTTGAAGAGTTGCGACAAAATCGGCGATAGACTGTCCCTCTTTCTGATAGACATTTAAAAAATAATGCTGAGAAATAATGGCACTTTTCTTGGGAACAAGCATTTGGCTGAACAGTTTTACCAGATCTGTAAATGACTGAGTTCTGATCGATTTTTCTGGGCCTAGAAATGCAGATAGACTATTGTAATGCACAGAACCTATAGAGACGCATAGTAGCTGTGCTTTCTTTTCATCATCTGTGATATTTTTCATTGCTACGTAATTCTCAAACCTCTCCATATAGCATGCAAATTTTTCCTTCCGAGAATCAAAATTTTCAAATGGTTGTATGCTTGAACAGTTACCTGAATGCGAGATTTCTCTTCCTGATTCTCTTTGGAATGTTGTTATAAACTGAGTAAGCAGGGTTTGTTGTTGTCGGTTGAAAGCATCTAATAGTTTAGCAAATTGTTCTGAATCCATTCTTCTGAGTGTAACCTAATTGTGTCAAAACAGCGGTAAATATTTTCGGTGGTCGATTGATAGTACTGTGCAGGATATTAGCAATACTTATTTATACTTTCACCTCGTCGCCAACTGTTATGTTCTGAACACGCTACTAAATATACTTAGCCAGTACTTAACATTACTTTATTAGGAAAATGCATTTGTCACAGCATTGCATAACTATTCACTACAAAGAATGTTCCAATGAGAAGAACAGCTGTTCTCTCCAGAGAGTATACATCTCTGTGTTGTTACGCTGTTGTTACTAGCTAATTTTGTTTCCTTCTAGGCACTCTTTTGTTTGTTTTTTTCATTTGCTCCATTATGTTTTTTTTGGCATTCTTTAACTTATATTATGTAAATTATTTCAAGCCCCCTCATTTTTCACTGAAGATGGCTCAAACGAGCCGAAACATGTTTGAATTTGTTCACTTCATCTAATGATGGAATATATGATGTGTTCAATTAGGAGGATATTCTCATTTTTCACCTTTGTAAAGTTGTGTGTCATATTTTAGAGTGTCTATACTAGATTTCTACTTTTTTAGAAAGAAAATGAACATAACTAATGAATAAATTGTAGTGTGGAAATCTTCCATGAAAATGCATGTTTTGAAAAAACGATTGCCGTTTCACGCTGATTTTAATCTGTGCAGGGTTTTCCCGCCGACTTTTACAAAAATCGGATATAACAACAATCCGCAACAGCGAGTAAATCTTTTGCCGTCATGAATTCTTGCTATAGCTGACTTCTGTACATTTATCTGAAGAATAGCATGACATTAAAACTGATTATTCAGAAGGGGAGTTCGAAAGGCATTCTCCTATCTAATGATGCATTAAGAGAATAATAATAACAACAATAATAATTAATCAACTCTTTGTTCTAGTTCATCACCCAGTAGAACTCGCACCCTCCAATCTCTGGTCTTCTATTAATGCCACCAGCATTCCTTGCAGGCTTTCATTCGTTAAAAATATTTACCACAAACAAATCGCAATAACTTTGCTGCTTAATTCATTCCATTTAAATCATTTCTCCTCAATAAACTGAACACAAGAACAACAATTACATTTGAATGTGTCTGACACTATACAATTACTAGTAGTCCAGAAAGACTTTTAGGCTATGCGCGAATAGAATATTATTGTAAAATAACATGGAGTTCTGCCATTTTTTAAAATGACTGTTAAAGAATAATTTGATACGACTTACAGTTGGTGCATACTGCCCTTGTGGAGTCCAACGAGGCCTGAAGTCCTGAATTAACTTTGCACGCTTCTTCTTCTGTTTCTCACGTTCTTTAAATGCAATTTCATTCTGCTGACGCTTCTTGAAAATTACGTCTTCTACTTCACCCAAATTTGATAAGATTAGCTGCACTCTATCCAGGTTTACGTTACCACTGTCTGTAAGGAAGCCCTACCACAAATAGAAACAAGAAAGACAAAGATTATTTTCAAAAGAACACCCATCTTTACATCTGATAATCAGTTCACACACAATGTTTTCAATATAAATGGTGCGTCAATATCACCTCGTTTATCTGTTCATTCATTCATACGTCACAATATATAATACAAAGATGAAGGGCACTTCTGATGAGAAAACAGGCTGTGCATCCTTACCAACTGTCTCCTGACCATTAACACACAGCTATGCGGGACAACTGCACAGAATTGAAGAAGAAAGCACTTGCACGAGGTCATTTATTTACTGTTATAAAAGTAGTGAAAGTTGGTTAAAACCCATTGTAATCCTAAGTAATCGACATCAAGACTAAAGAATGTATACGCTGAATCTAGTTTTAAGGTATAAAATCGCAGGGAGGGATTCAGTTAGGTGGAAATGTAGTAAGCAGTCTGGCCTATGCTAACGACTTGGTCTTGAACTTGGAACTTGAAAATAGGTGCATTGAGTATAGTATGAAGACTAAATTGATGTCAGTGGGTAAGAAATTTAACAGAATTGAATGTCAGATTGGTGATACAAAACTAGAACAGGTTGATAATTTCAAGTATTAAGGTTGTGTGTTCTCCCAGGATGGTAATTTAGTAAGTGAGATTGAATCAAGGTGTAGTAAAGCTAATGGAGTGAGCTCGCAGTTGCGATCAACAGTGTTCTGTAAGAAGGAAGTCAGCTCCCAGACGAAACTATCTTTACATCGGTCTGTTTTGAGACCAACTTTGCTTTACGGGAGCGAAAGCTGGGTGGACCCAGGATATCTTATTCATAAGTTAGAAGTAACAGACATGAAAGTAGCAAGAATGATTGCTGGTACAAACAGGTGGGAACAATGACAGAAGGGTACTCAGAATGAGGAATGAACTTGATGCATGAAGCTGTAACGTGAAAAATTAAATAATTGAATAGGTTGAACCTCTTTTTCAGTTATTTAATTATTTAATTTTTAACGTTAATACTTTCAATACGGAACAATGAAATTTTTATCTTTAAATGCATGAAGCTGTACTCATAAACCGGCTTTGGTGGTGGGGTCTTGTGCGGTGAATGGAGGATAGGTTACCTAGGAGAATAACGGACTCTGTTATGGAGGGTAAGAGAAGCAGAGGTAGACCAAGACGACGATGGTTAGACTCAGTTTTTAACGATTTAAGAGGTATAGAACTAAATGAGGCCACACCACTAGTTGCAAATAGAGGATTGAGACGATGTTTAGTACATTCACAGAGGCTTGCAGACTGAACGCTAAAAGGCATACCAGTCTATAATGATAATGTATGTATCTAGTTTTAACAGTCTGGGATTCCTGTTTTATTAATCTAAATAACACTTATACTTTCTATCACTACTGTATTTCCTTGATATATTAGGCCCCCTATCTTGCATGGCAAAACAGAGTAGTAGGATGGCCAAGAGTCACATTCAAGAAAAATATGGCCCAAGTCAATGAGAAATGAACTGTAGGGCAAGATTAGAAATCAATAATTACAAGGACTGATTTCCTAAATAACTTCGTGTTTACTAGGTTAGTGGCTAACAATTTGATCTTTAATACAATCTGCTATAACGGACAACCAAATTACTCACAACACAATATAAAAATAAATAATAACACTGTACTTATCTTTAACTACACCAAAATGTTACTACAGATATTTTGTATTAAGTAAATATACTTACACCTGTTTTATATACTGCTTTCTTATACAGTTCCACAAGTCTGTCTATAGCACCTTCTCTGATCTCAAGTGAAGGAAGATGTGGTAAGAAATCATTTCCAACAAAGAAGCACATAAACACCCAGTCATCAATAGCTCGTTCAAAATCATACTTAAAGGGTAAGCCAGGCATATCTAGCTCTCTTTCCAAATACTCTCTCAAAATGTTCAAACGTACAAAAATGAACGGCACTTCCGATGAGAAAGCAGGCTTCACATCATCAGGATTGGGCTCACTTGCTAACCCTACACAATCCTTCATTTCGTGCCCTGAGGAAAAGAGAGAAAAACTACTATCAGTATAATATTCTGGATGGTGCTGGTAATTTTATTTCTAGGAGCATGCATGCAGCAAATACAATATTAAAAACATTTTTCTTTCTTTGAAGTATTGGGATATTGTGAGTTTGAATCCCGCTGTCGGCAGCCCTGAAGATGGTTTCATGTGTTTTCCCATTTTCACACCAGGCAAATGCTGGGGCTGGACCTTACTTAAGGCCACAGTCGCTTCTTCCCCACCCCTAGCCCTTTCCTATCCCATCATTCTATACGGACCATCTGTATCGGTGTGACATAAAAACAACAAAAAACAAAACAGCTCTGCTTTTAAAGTGAAGATCAACACTTTTGTATTACATTTCAAAAACATAATTGTCCATTCCTCATAGTTATTTTTCAGGAAAAAGATACAAACACTTTCATACTCCCTTGTACAAACCATTCCTTATAGTCATGAGGATTTAAAAACAATAGACAATTCATTTAGAAATATATATATATATATTTGATAGACACCTCCCTTTTAAAAAAATGCTAATTGTTCAGGGCGTCAACCTATGAAGATCTTTTGCCTCTACATGCACCATATGTGAGGAACCTGCGTGTATTATGTATTATGTAAATGGTGGAAGTGGAAGTGTACCGCTACACGTACGCCTCACCTGCCGGGTTCGGCAAACTTCAGCGGATAGCAATGTATAGGCCTAATCGCGGATGTTGCAGGTCAACAAATGGGTTTATTGCGCCACGGTATGGAGATTCCGCCCTTGCATTTTTCGTGCACGTACCTCACTATTTCATCTTTGACTTCTATAAAGCAGCCTTGTTGAGGACACCCAAATGCATTTTTTGTACAGTACGCATTTTTTAGGTATCTTCGTCTTCACGCTATTGCCAAATATTGGCTTTAGTTAGGCCTATGCCATATTTTCTTGTGGCTCCTGGATGCAAGCTCACAGCAGCACTACCATAGCACAACAGCCACTTGCTCGGTGAAATGAAATGTTTTGCGCTGTACAATTGGAATTTACATGCCTTGGATTTGTTAGTCGACTGCAGAATTAAAATGTTGTTAATGCTAGACTGCACTGTTAACTTTGAATCAACTTAGTTGTTGATGTGTTAGTGAATTAGCGAGGATTGCAGAAACAGTATTTAGACGATGTCTACAGTTAAACAATGCCTAAGTATGGCTGCCACATTGCAGAGACGTTATTTATCACTTAGACACTGTCTAAAACCGATTTTCAACCGGTCATGTTTAAACACTGCCAAGAGCACTGTTTAACCTCAAATGAGAGGAGTGAATCATAATCAGAGGTTATGTATTGTTACGGTTCAAATCCTGTTATAAGGTGATATCTGTATTTTATTATTATTATTATTATTATTATTATTATTATTATTATATTTGTGAGATTACTATTATTGTAACTATTATTATTGTTCAATTCAATTCTGCAATGCTTGTCGATTGCGTGATTGTAGCCAAATTGTTACGTATATGTGTGTGTAGATTAACACTAAAAACATGTACAGTAAGTGTAGCTGTATATCAGATGTGGATGTAGTGTTTGCAATAATTTCTGACATTGTAATATTGCGAAATACTGCTGGAGTATCTGCCGAGTCATTCCTACGTCATTGTGAGCATTTAGCAGTGAGCTCACTTTCTTGCAGATACCCAGGGTGCCGCCAGCGGTTTCACCACAGGGTGTAAAATTTGTCGCGAGGTGGGAGTAGATCATAGTTATTTCTGGACATTGCGTAGGTGTGTCAACTAACGCCTATATAAGGTGACTGTATATTGTAGCGTCAGTCATTAGTTAAACGGAAGGTGAACAGTGAAGAAGTCAAATGGATAAGTGAACGAGATGGAGAGGCCTCAGTCGGTCATTAGTTATTAGCCAAGTGGATGGTGGACAGTGATGGAGTCAAGTGGAAGGTCGGTTGTGTTCGAAGGATAGGCTTCCCATGAAGTCATATAGGACAGACTTACCAAGAAGTCATCAATTGGAGAAGAAGCAGTCACATGGATACATCACACAAATTAGGCTTTTTAATTTCGTGAGGCTATTTCTAGCCGAATGCAGCCCTTGTAAGGCAGACCCTCCGACGAGGGTGGGCGGCATCTGCCATGTGTAAGTAACTGTGTGTTATTGTCGTGGAGGATAGTGTTATGTGTGGTGTGTGAGTTGCAGGGATGTTGGGGACAGCACAAACACCCAGCCCCCGGGCCACTGGAATTAACCAATGAAGGTTAAAATCCCCGACCCGGCCGGGAATCGAACCCGGGACCCTCTGAACCGAAGGCCAGTACGCTGACTATTCAGCCAACGAGTCGGACAACCAAATTAGGCTTGATACAACTAGAGTAAACACCAAATCAAGGGAATACGTTGTAATTACACTCAAAGTCTTGAAGGTACAGTCAAATGAATCAGTGAGGGATAAATTTTGTGTATAATTGTTAAATGTCTAGTCAAGAAGAATTCAAACTCATGCCTAGTTTCTTTCAGCTACAATGTCATAATTTTATATTCTCATCTGTTTTATCACAGCAAGACTTACTATGTTTTCTGTACAATTTAAAGAATATATTTTGTTCTATCAAATGAATTTATCATATTATTTCAATGACAGAATTAGATAACCTCAAATTTAATGGGGAAACCAAACGCCAATCTCCTTTTCCCAGAACTTATATAGTATGTTGTCAAAAGTAAGCTTATTACCCCACACCCTAGAGATATTCAGGAATCTCATTCTCTTACTGCTGCAATGAGTTGTAGCTGGCGCCCTTCAAATCATGTATGTGTAAGTAATCAGGTAAGAACCAAGTGTGAGTACAAGGTCCAATGATTGAGTATTTTATTTAATGAAGATTAATTTTCATAGCTTTCATATTAAATTCAGGTTAGTATGTTTGTAAAGTTAGTCTGTTAGATAGGAACTCTACAGTACCATGAAACATGTCATTTGTATGATTATGTTGAGACGAATCCGGGAAGAAATGTTAGTCCGACGGCCTCTCTGTTGGTCACCCGCTGCTAAATCGCAGCAATTCGTTTGACATATATGGGGAGATAGATCTTAAAATAAGGTTTCGCTTTTCGAGAGTCTTGTTTCTTTAAACTGACAAAGGGATAGTCCAGTAATTGTGAACTTGAATATAATTCTTGGCAACAGATATATTTTATTATATACATGGGGTAATTTTCATGGAATTATAGGTCATTTCGACTACAACATACATCAAGGGTTATGAATTTCATGTTGTTGGTCCGTACTGAACTGAGAATAACATATGAATAGTAACACAGTAAAGGTTTCCACCTATTCAGTACTAATATGTATTTACAATGTTATAAATTACATGGAACTAGTTTCGACCCACCTAGGGGTCATCATCAGCCATATTAAAGCATACATAAGTTTTTTGTCGAATCCTAAAACATGTTGTTTTTAACTGTAATCATCGTATGGATTTTATAATTTATGAAGTGAAGTTTGGTAATGAGATGAGAAATGGTACAGGTGAGTAGTAAATATAAATATATATACAAACAAGTTTGGAACAAAGTACTAGTGAGGTGCTTAGAGTTGTAAAAATATAATCTCGTGGATGTCAGTAGTCCTCGTACTAAAGAAACAATGTAAAATAACACATTTAAACATATATACAAGTATGCACAAAGTCTGGAGAGTAATGAGTGATACTCTTTTAATGTCGAGTCGGCTTGACACTGATCACTTAAGCGGAGAAATTAGGTATTTGGTGTATTAAAGCTGTGTTGGTCGGTTGCGTTGTTGATTGTTGGACGTGAAGTTATTTTTGAATTTCTGGTTGAGAAGAAGGTGGAAACTGCGCGTGGATATATTGATTCTCAGTTCTTAGCGGAAACCAAATTGGACCGCAGCGCGAGGTGGGTTGAAACTAGTTCCATGTAATTTATAACATTGTAAATACATATTAGTACTGAATAGGTGGAAACCTTTACTGTGTTACTATTCATATGTTACAACATACATATCAGAATTACGTGTCCCAATCGTCAGAGGGCTGTCACATACATCAACTGGGAGGGATTCACTTATATTTTTACTGTGAAGTAAACACACATAATAGTGAAAACTAAAAAGTAGCTTGTATGGGTTTTGGTACATGTAATCATATAAGTTTTTGGTAACTATCATAGGAAAAGGCAAGTGGTGGTGATTGTGGTGATTATTGTTTACAGAGGACCGAGGATGAAGAGCCATGGCCATAATAACAGCCCTAGTATTTGCCTGGTGTAAAAACAGGCAAATTACGGAAAACAATCTTCAGGGCTGCCAATGATGCGTTTCGAACCTACGATCTCCAGAATGCAAGCTACATCTATATGGCCCGTACAACACACTCTGTTACATTTACTATTGCTTCATCTTTCCTTCATCGAAGCTACTGTATTTATGAGTAGATTACACTCACTGTAACAATGCTATAATCAAAGCTACACTTCCCCGCACGGTGGCGTCGCTTTAGTGTCGGTAATATTATGAGATTTAATTTCCACCGAAAGCGATACTCTAATCTCTGGACAAGTCATGCTCATGCTTAGCCATACTTGAGTAATGTGTAGGAAGCAAACAGCTGACTGGTGTTCGGCGCGCGCACCGACAAATTTCATTGGTGGTGACAGGCAACGAGTTGCATAAAGATACTTCTTTCTCCATTTTCAAACCAATATTGAAACTTTAAGCGATGTCTAGTTAAGCATCGACTGAACAATGTTTATGCAATGGAAGATCGTGCTCGATTTAGACGTTGTTTAAGTAGACGTTGTCTAAGGCTTAAAACTAGTCATCGTTTCTGCAATCGGACCTTAATCGTCAGAAAAACAGATGCAATTCCTTTGTTATTGTGACGACTATTAATTATCCACCCACTATTTTCATTTTAAATTCAATAAACACGAGTTATCATTCCAGTCCAGCTGATTGCTATTATCAAATCATCCTACTGCATATCCTCTCCTTTATTGAGAAGTTTTAAGCCATAGTACGAGACACCTGTCTGTCTCAGGTCATCATATTCTATTAAAGTAAATCTCTAATGAAATCTACCAGTTCCTAAAGATTAGAGCAGCGAACCCTGAGAGGAGGCCAAGGCATATAAGTATTACGATCCACGCACAGCCTTCTCCACCCCATGAATAGAGCACAATAGATTCATTCAATACACTCCTTCAGACATATCGTATTTACCCGAATAATAAGAGTAACGTCCTGACAATGTCCAACAACATTTCAGCATGATTTAACAAGCACCACAAAAGCATCACATTTTATTACTTGGATTGATGATGAAACAACATCTAACAGTTCTCCGTCAGCTAGTGGTCATTTACAGCGGTGTCCAATGACTTGCATATGGCTAACACCACTCAAACAGATTTGGTGATGAACTACGGGTTCAACATTTACCAGTTCCCATTTACTATTGAATTATTAACGATTGGCAGTATTAGAACTAACAGTTCTGTGTATATAAATTAATACTTGAAATAGTCTCGATGATGAGCATACTCAAGATGTTAGAACCTAGTTTATTTTCAAATTTAATCATAATTGCATCCCAGTGTGACTTCCCCGCTCGGAGAACAATCATCAAATGAGAAATGCAACCAAGCAAGTAAAGGGCGCCAATCTTTAAGTTGAGGACTTAAAGATAAAATTTATAATCAAGCTTGGACAGACTCTTATCACAGGGGTGAGGTGATAGTACACTAATCATTAAGCAGGAGAATTAGAAATCAAAAGGCTAATTAAGGCAAATTGATTAAAATAAACTAGAAAAATACTATTTATTATATTTAATATGAATGACGACGGTTTAACGAGAACTGAATTTAACATAGAAAATGAATTTAACAAAAAATTGAATGACTCTACTTCGCGAAAACTTGCAATATCTTTAACTCGCTTGCTCACCATGTCGTCTTGTTCTGCTGGTCCTTGGAAAGCTTCCCTCCTTGCAGCTGGAACATCACCGGCCGTCTTTGATATCTCTTCATCTGCAGCTCAGTACCATTCCTGCCTTGCAAATTGCACCCACCACTAATTGGAAGATGACTTCAAAACTAACACTCCCTATTATGCTTTATCCCATAGATTGGAGATAAGCCCTATGTCACAGTTAGACGAACCACCTTGGGTTATATGGAGAGGATACTCAATTAAGAATCCTTCCAACTTTACTGAAAATGTTCTCTGAAGTTTCATTTCTATCTAGATTAAAACTATCTATTGACTTAGACTGGTTCAAACCGGTCTTGCAGCCGTGCTGTACGTACTTCCTCATGAGAGTGGCTATACACACCTCATTCAGAATTTCTAAGTATCGAGACGCAGAATCAAGTAGAACATAATGTAGAAGTCTCGTAGAAGATCGTAGAATAATGTAAAGAGACTCGCAGAAACGAATAAGACGTTGTAGAGAGACCCTCCAGGAGCTCCAACACGCCCTCTTATAACCTTCTCTCGCGCTAATTACAGGCCGCTACACGTGGTCCAATCAGATGACACTTCTCTCCCCACTCTAGATTTTAGAGTAGATGGGTTCCACACAAGATATCAGCTGTTCTTCTATTCGTCCTTTCAATCAGTATCCATGGCAACATGACGCTCCTTTGAAAATATAGGCGTTGATCAGTTCGAATAATTCTGGTCGAAATACGGTAGCTTACGTTAGGACGCGTGAACACGTGCTTGCTTTTCTCAGAACTTGGTGTCTAAATTTGTCCTCCCTTCCTCCTCGGTGATGTGGCAAGATAACTGAAATCTACTGCAAGTTAATTTTAACCGACTGTCGCAAGAATCTAAGTGAATATTAGGATATTCAGCCCTCGTTTATAAGTCGTAGTTACAAAGTAATGAAATGATAGTGAGCAAATGATTAAACATGAATTATAATACAATTACATACCAAATAAATATAATGACGTTAAATTCCTGAATTAATTACACATAATAAAATTAACATAATTACACTGTAACGTCTGGAACGTTACATACGCCCCCATGAGTTCTTAACAAATATTACATGAGTTGAGAACTCACACACTTACTCCCACCTTGACTTGAAATACCTCTATTACCTGCCCATAACGAGCGACATTATTTTCATACACTTAATTAGATCTCACTCTTTCCATATCTCTCTTAGACTTCTTACCATTGTGACTGTCTGTTATTTCAGTTCATCTTGAGGTTTAGATGCTAAGTTCTGCCCATCATGAGCAACTTTTCACTTTTGTAAAAAAAAAAAACAAGATTATTCTAGAGAATATAACATAATATATACAATTCAGATTACAAACTCTGCCGAGTGTCTATCTGTCCTTTTCCTCCCCATCTTTCCGCCATTCTTTGCTAGATAGCAGTAACACGTTCTCTTCCAATCTTTTACATTAAAAAAAATTGAAAACATATGATACAAACAATTTACACTTTTATCACTCTTTCGAATGTTTCAGCCTTATCTTGAAGCATGATGTAAGACACTTCACACAAATACACACGTGATTTAAGCTCACGGTAAAATTATTGCAAGTTAGAAATGCACATACGGGAAAATTAATTATTTGCCGTCGTCAGCTTTAATTAGCCTTATGTAACATCTCAGAAAACAAATATATATAAAATTTCATGGCTTCACATACGGAAAACAGATGATCTATCTTTAATGAACGAGCGTAAATCTACCGTCACACAAACATCTCCCTTGTTTACAAACACAACTAGGAAATACCACCACAATTGAGACGTAAACACATACCGCTCGTAGTCTGACATAACAAGTAGCAACTTCCCCGAGTTACTGACCTATATCTCACAATCCGGTTCAGCCACCTCACACGACAGGTATCTCCTTAAACTACTAATGTTGTACGAACCATTCATTACGCTCTCGCCATCCGCTAACTTGTAAGCACAGGGTCCTAGTTTTCTATGTACTTTATACGGGCCTTGATATAAAAGAAAAAATTTCTTCGTTACCTTATCCTCACTATTTGACAACATAGGAACTCTCACCAAAACCATATCACCTACTTCAAAGTTATCAAGTACCTTACGTTTCTGCTGTCTTTTACGTTTATCTCCAGATTTAATCAGGTTCTCCCGTGCCAGTCGGACGTAAAATTCAGCATTACGAGGTGGTTCCTCAGGCAAACCTAACACTCTCACTAGTTCATTCTGAGGCTTACAACCAAAATGAACTTGTGACGGCGTCAATCTCGTGCTTTCATGTTGAACTGCATTGATCCATGTCTCTATGCGGGATAAATGAGCCACCCAGGCTGTATGCTTATCGAACACTAAGCATCTAAACATGCGAGATAACTCTTTCATAACGCGCTCACACATATTACCCTGAGGGTATCTAATAGATGAATGAACCTGTGTAATACCTAGCTCTCTAATTATGGACTTCCATTTTCTCGAAATAAATTGCGGTCCACTGTCTGATAATATTCTAAGAGGAGTACCTAATTCAGGGATATACTTCTCTTTGATTATACGACTACAAGATTTTCCAGTGGCTTTTCTCATACCGTATAATCTGACCAATTTCGAGAAGGCATCAATAATGACTAAAATATATTGGAAGCCGAACTGTCCCTTAACCACAGGTCCAAATAAATCAGTACACACCAAGTCACCAGGTCTTTCTGAGATTACTGCCTGACGAGGTCCTTCTAAATAGCGGTTAGGAACTTTGCTACGCTGACACAGATCGCAAGTGGAAAGAATTTTTCTTATATCTCTTCCCATCTTGTCCCATATAAAATTCTGTCGGATCTCATACAGAACTTTATTAGCTCCAAAATGTCCTAATTCCTTGTGGATAAACCAAATCAATTCCACACGTAGCGCTTTGGGTACACAAATCCCCCAGAGATCCTCGCCACATTTCCTGGCTAGAAACCCGTTAACCAGTTTGTACATGTGCCTACCATGTGACACCGTGAGCTGCTCTCCTCCCTGAAGTACAGACAAAGGTTCCCGACATTCTTCGTCTACCGACTGTTCAACCAATAGGTTACGTAGTCTATTTAGAGCAGTTTCATTTTCCTTAGACCAACATGTACATATAATAATGCCCTCACGTGGCTCTAGAAGGCTACCTTCTTCGCACAACTTCGGATCACGTGACAATAAATCAGCAAGGACATTATTCTTTCCCTTAACGTGAGTTACCTTAAACTCATACTCTTGTAGGGCGAGTATCCATCTACTAACTCTGTTAGATGATAATTTACACTTGGATACAAAAGAAAGAGCATGATGATCCGTCCTAATTTCAAATTCGGTACCTAAAACATACATCCTAAATTTACTGAGGGAGTATACGATAGCTAGGAATTCTAGTTCCGTTATAGTATAACGCTTTTCAGCAGCACTTAAACCTCTGGAAGCTAAAGACACAATCCCTAAATTACCATCATCATCTACTTGACATAATGCACCAGCGATACCACAGTGAGATGCGTCCGTCAGCAACACATACTTCCTATCGGGCATAGGGTATCTCAAAACAACCGCCTGCCTGAATCCTTCTTTTAATTTTAGGAAAGCTATATCATGATCTTGTGTCCATTCCCACTTACTGCCAGCTTTCAATAGTTCTCTAAATGGCTCTAGTAAGTTACCAAATCTCACTACAAATCGTCTGAAAAAATTACATACACCAATATACGATCTGAGCTCCTTAATATTTCTAGGTGTCGTAGTATTCAATATTTTTTCAATTCTTGTGCTCTCAGGCGTCACTCCCATTGCCGATACACGGTGCCCCAAAAAAAGTCACCTCTCGTCTACTGAAAACACATTTGTCAAGTTTCAGAGTAAAACCAGCATACTCTAATTTAGAAAAAACCCTCTCCAAGTGGTCCAAGTGCTCTTCAAAGGTACTAGATCCTATAACCAAATCATCGATATAAATAGTAGCATAATCTCCAGTATCATCTCCCAAGGCAATACTAAGTGCGCGAATAAGAGCTGCCGAACTCGTACGGGTCCCAAAAGGAACACGCCTAAATTGGTACAAACTATGCTTATAGCTGAAAGCAGTAAGAGGCCTGTCTTCTGATCTCAAAGGTATCTGCCAAAAACTACTCCTAAGATCTAACGTAGAAAACCAACTCTTACCCTGAAAATTCTGTATCAACTCTTCAATGGTTTGTGATCTCAACTGATCAGCACCAATGCGTCTGTTCATCTCCCTGCCATCAATACACAAACGTATTGATCCATCAGACTTAGGCACGACAATTAAGGGATTAACATATTGACTGTTTGATAATTCAATCACATCGTCTGCTAACATAGCTTGAATTTGATCCTCTACTGCTTTTGCATATTTGTGTGGTATCGGATATCGCGGTCCGCTGAATGGAGTCTTATCCAGCACAGAAAAAGAATGTTCATACAGATGGGTAACACCAGGTTTCTCGGAGAAAATCTCCACGTGTTCACATAACACTTCAAATAACTTGTCCTTCTGGACTTCATTCAACTCATTTCTACTTACGGCTTCTTTCAAGCCACATATTTTATCCTCATGAATCCACAACTGACACAACTTCAGGCCCTCACTAGCCTCTTCATTTACTTTAGAAACCTCTTTCATTCTCCACACTGTACTAACTTCCGTTTTCCTCTGAATTTCCTCCTCAAACTTGACCTTAATATCCTCATTATTCCACCTCAAATTTAGCACTAGATCATTGTAATTTAACTGAGCCAATTTTAACGTTAACCAGTCAGATCCCAAGATAAGATCAAATATTAAATGCGGAATTACCAAACATATCTGAACGCTAATAAAATTATTAATACAGATCGGGACAGCTACTTGTTTACAAATTTGCTTAGACCTCTTTCCAACAGCCGTAATGATGAAAGTAGACTTAACAGGCATTTCCTCCAACTGAATACCCTGTTTCACTAATGACTCATACCACTGAGAACTAATACATGATATTTGGCTACCAGAATCAATCAAAACTTTAACCCACGCCCCCCAGACTTTCAATTTAACAACGGGATTGACTACTTTATTACTTGAATCTCCATTATTCTGCTCGGGTTCATACAACAAATCGTCTCTAACCTCGAGGTCATATGGTAACACTTTCATGGCAAGACACTTCGCTACCTTCTTACTAGGCTGGAATTCTGACCTAACATTACAGCCTCTCGTTAGTTTAAAGGTTCCCTTTGTGTATTGACGTTGGACTCATTAGTACATTGCTCTGGCCTCCGTTGGGAATTTCCTGTCCTATATTCAGATGCTCCTCTCCTGCTGTTCTGCTGAGGTCTGAACTGATTGCGAGTTTCGTGATTCTGTGTACTACCGTTATGTCTCATTCCGTTGTGATGACTAAAGTTCTGAATATTCTCCGTTCTACTTCTAAGGTTACCTAACGCATCAAAACTGCCTAGTAGATTCTCCATCTCCTGAATAGTTCCAACTTTTTGCATACAGGCCGCTTCTCTCACCCTGTCCGGAAAATGTCTCAAAAGTAGTCTCACTACATCAGACCCTTCGGTTATACCATCTAAGTTCTGACAAATCATGACATGTGCCAGGAAGTACTCGGTCATAGTAACTCCCTCATGCTGTTTGTACCTCCCAAATACCACCCTTTCTCTCTCCCGAGCTTGTATCGCTTCATTCCAGAATTTCTCTCTAAACTTATTTCTGAATTCTTTCAGGTTCGTCATCGTCTGCCTATATACCATGAACCAAGACCGAGTTTCTCCTACAAAAGCATGGTCAATATTTTCCATAACGTCTTCCCAGTCCATAGACCCTTCCTCTAGACGCTTTTCAAACCGTTTCTCTATCATCTTAAGGAAATCTAGCGGGTTTGTTTGTTTCCCATTAAATTTAGGTAGTTCAATTTCCCTAATGTAGCTATTTCCTAGACATTGCCTTCCCGTGAAAACCTGTTTATCCTTTGCCACCTGTTTTAACTGATTTTCTGCTTTCTCCATCCGGCATTCTACATCTCTGTCTCTCCTATCAATTTCTCTCTCCAAATTAACCTGCTTCTCTTTCAATGTCCTAATTTCAATCTTATTCTCTTCAGCTATCGCAAACCTTTCTTCACTTGCCCGGGTCTCATCTTCTAAGCTTTACCGTGTCAATCTCTTGTTGGACGTGGTCTTTAAATACCCGTATTTCCCCTCTTTGAGTGTCAACTCTCTTATCAATACTAGTGACCTGCCTCATTACTTCCTCCCTAGTAGAGTTGTTTTCCTTCCCCATTAATTCCAGGAATTCACTTCTCTGTTCCGCAAACTTTTCTTCTACCTTTTTCCCTTGCCGTACATATTCACTTTCCTGGTCCTCTAATCGCTTATTAAAATGTTCATTTTTTAACACCAGATCGCGTAACTGCCTACTGTGTTCGTCCATTCTCCGATTCGCTTCCTCCTTATTTTCCCTCATCTCCCTACTTAATTCAGCTTTAGTTTGCTCTAACTGTTCTTTAAGTTCATATTTAATACTCTCAATTTTAGTGTTATTTTGTTCTACATCTGTTTTAATTTGTTCCAATTCACTTTTAAGCTCAGATTTAGTGTCCTCTATCTTACTTAACATTAACTGCATCATTCCCATTAACTGATCATTATTATTACTTTCATTGTTAGTGTTTACTTCCGCTTCGCCCCCCATCCTACTATCATCTGACTCCATACTGACTTCTTT
Source organism: Anabrus simplex (assembly GCF_040414725.1). Lineage (NCBI taxonomy): Eukaryota > Metazoa > Arthropoda > Insecta > Orthoptera > Tettigoniidae > Anabrus > Anabrus simplex. Next base: position 106,994,802 of record NC_090265.1, on the reverse strand, counting down.
CTGCTTGCCTTCACTCTCCATACTACTTACACTTCTATCTTCAATTTCCTCTACAAGACTACACAACTCTTCCTCTGAACTCACTACGTTATTGCCTTTTATCGCTCGTCCACTGCGCAACATCCTCTCCTCTTTCGTCTGATCAGCCATGACCCTTCCCACAATCAAACACTCTTAATGAAACGTGGATATCCAAATTTTGCCCATAATACGAATTCTGATATTGTTACTGTTATTAACTGCTCCGTACTTAATGATTTTCTCGCCACACGTTGGAGCGGCATTTATGTGACTTCCCCGCTCGGAGAACAATCATCAAATGAGAAATGCAACCAAGCAAGTAAAGGGCGCCAATCTTTAAGTTGAGGACTTAAAGATAAAATTTATAATCAAGCTTGGACAGACTCTTATCACAGGGGTGAGGTGATAGTACACTAATCATTAAGCAGGAGAATTAGAAATCAAAAGGCTAATTAAGGCAAATTGATTAAAATAAACTAGAAAAATACTATTTATTATATTTAATATGAATGACGACGGTTTAACGAGAACTGAATTTAACATAGAAAATGAATTTAACAAAAAATTGAATGACTCTACTTCGCGAAAACTTGCAATATCTTTAACTCGCTTGCTCACCATGTCGTCTTGTTCTGCTGGTCCTTGGAAAGCTTCCCTCCTTGCAGCTGGAACATCACCGGCCGTCTTTGATATCTCTTCATCTGCAGCTCAGTACCATTCCTGCCTTGCAAATTGCACCCACCACTAATTGGAAGATGACTTCAAAACTAACACTCCCTATTATGCTTTATCCCATAGATTGGAGATAAGCCCTATGTCACAGTTAGACGAACCACCTTGGGTTATATGGAGAGGATACTCAATTAAGAATCCTTCCAACTTTACTGAAAATGTTCTCTGAAGTTTCATTTCTATCTAGATTAAAACTATCTATTGACTTAGACTGGTTCAAACCGGTCTTGCAGCCGTGCTGTACGTACTTCCTCATGAGAGTGGCTATACACACCTCATTCAGAATTTCTAAGTATCGAGACGCAGAATCAAGTAGAACATAATGTAGAAGTCTCGTAGAAGATCGTAGAATAATGTAAAGAGACTCGCAGAAACGAATAAGACGTTGTAGAGAGACCCTCCAGGAGCTCCAACACGCCCTCTTATAACCTTCTCTCGCGCTAATTACAGGCCGCTACACGTGGTCCAATCAGATGACACTTCTCTCCCCACTCTAGATTTTAGAGTAGATGGGTTCCACACAAGATATCAGCTGTTCTTCTATTCGTCCTTTCAATCAGTATCCATGGCAACATGACGCTCCTTTGAAAATATAGGCGTTGATCAGTTCGAATAATTCTGGTCGAAATACGGTAGCTTACGTTAGGACGCGTGAACACGTGCTTGCTTTTCTCAGAACTTGGTGTCTAAATTTGTCCTCCCTTCCTCCTCGGTGATGTGGCAAGATAACTGAAATCTACTGCAAGTTAATTTTAACCGACTGTCGCAAGAATCTAAGTGAATATTAGGATATTCAGCCCTCGTTTATAAGTCGTAGTTACAAAGTAATGAAATGATAGTGAGCAAATGATTAAACATGAATTATAATACAATTACATACCAAATAAATATCATGACGTTAAATTCCTGAATTAATTACACATAATAAAATTAACATAATTACACTGTAACGTCTGGAACGTTACACCAGTTTTTATTGTCAATTTGTATATATTTGTTTCATTTGTTTTATGTCAATTGTGTGCATGTACATTTGTTTAGTATTAGATGTTTTACATTATAGTGAAGATGGCCAGCCCCGGCCGAAACGAGTCCCTAATTAATGTAATTTAGAATATTGCATATTATAGTATCGAAAGGTGGACCATTACTACATTAATTTAATAATTATATTGTACTTACAATTCAATACAGATCAGAACCATGAAGTTTATAACCTATAATTATAACCTACGAATAATCCCCGCCGTTGAATAATGCCCACACCCTCATTTTAGGAAGGCTCATTTTGAAAAAAAATGAAATGAACTAAAATTCCTTCCATCGAAAGAGTAACATAGGCATAAGCAAACATTTCGTATCACTCTGCGAGGTCCATGTGGTCTTTACGCAAATATGAACACGTAAATTTACAGATATAGCTGCTTTGCCTGAGATGATATAAATACATTATCACTGCTATGAAATATATTTTCCAGGAATATGAGCAAGTAGGCCTACTTACGTGACAGGTATTTCATTAAAGTGAACTTGCAATAGGCTTGATTCCCTGTAGATGGGAAAATTGGTTGTATCTTGCATCACTAGAATCCTCTCCTAAATTACAAATTCGTCACACACCACCCGTCATACTAATAAACGATGTACAACTTTTATACAAGGTTTATAAACCGTTTATGTGAAATTAGTTACAAATAAACCATGTATAAACCTCCTATGTATACATCTGCTATAGTTATTCATTGAATTGCTTATACAAAACAGGACCCTTGTACAAGCATTGTATAGCAGCGAGTAGCGGAAAACGAAACGAGTGAGCAGTTTATTTTCGTGGTATTTACTGCCTGCAGTAATATAATGATGGTGAAATATTTGACTTAGCCATTCAACATTGAAGGAATGGACGAATGGACGATAATGTTTATGATTTTCACGATATTTTAAACATAGAAGACATACAACATTTAGGAGTTATCGAGGCTAGACATCTTCGTAAAATAAAACACTTTTAAAGAGACGGAATGACAATGAATAACTATAAAAGAAATGACAATTGGGCAATTTTTTTTTGTAATAATGTGTTACTGCTTAACAGACTTTTGATATTAGGAGTTTATAATACATTATCTGTCTCTACAAAGATCTTTCTCAAATTTGAGTATAAAAAGAGACATATTCTTTGACATAAAAAAATGGTATAATTTGAAAACCGTACGTAATATGATTTCCATACTTTGCAGTTGAATACGCAGATATATGATGTATAAATGCGTAATAGAAACTTTTTTAATCAACCTTTCTTGTAGCTGCAAAGCGGTTTTTACATTCTCCTGAAAAGTAAGGATTTTGTAATGTGTACACTTTTCAACACACCGATTCAATTACAATTGCTTATGTTTTCTGTACTATCCCAGTTAGGAGTTCTTGATCTTTTCTTAAGCTTTTCCATTTCTTTCGTGGCGTTCATTACACGAGCAAGCTGAAGAAATGTTGTGATCAATATAATCCAATTTCCAGCAGTCTCACTTTGTGTTGCCACTGCCTTTTCGATATGCCATGCTACTGAGTGACTTCCCGAAAAGATCTGCTTGTAGATAACAAGCAGAAGCTATCATAAAGGTGATGAACGTGCCAAATACGTCAGTGAACTGCAGGAAGAGATTCCTGCGACTTGGAACGAGTGTATGTGTGTTGTATAGTAATACAGTGCGTAAACCCATACTGGACAGTAACAAGACCGGTGGTGGATAATTCTTTTCGTACAATGTAAACACTTGAAATAGACACACCGGCGAAATCTGATATTAGTTTTGCGATACAGTAAAACCTCGTTAATTCGAAGACTTTTTTAATACAGAAATCGGACTTTCAATAACGAGATTTCAAATTAATAGCCATCTTGTAATCCAGAAATGCTAACCCTCGCCAGTTTTCGCGGATTCTGCTTTTCCGCATACTGCCTGCCACGTGATATTGTGGCATACCTTAAAACGTCAAATACAACAGAATTATGATTTCACTCTTTTTCAACTATGAAACACACTATAGACACACCGAAGTGAGTGAAAGTGCGGAAAGCTACCCCTGTACGTTCCAGAAGACGCATTCTATCGTGACGTGGAGAAATTTTGAATTTAAATTACTCTGTAAAATATGGTACTATTTAAAAAATGTAAAGTCAGTTTAGAATTAAAAGTCTGAATTGTTTTCTGTTTAAATATGACATATGGGGACAGTCTTCTTCCATCTATGGTTGCACAAAGCATAACTGTACACTCAGCATCGAAAACTAGGTGAGCCAGGAGCGTGTTGGCAACCTTGACGCAAATAAAACCCACACCCCAATTTCGTGCCTCAAAATCTTTTTTTTACATATGCGGGGATTATTCGCGTAAATACGGTATATTTCGGGCGACTGCTTTGAAGTTAATATTCCAAATTTTTCCCTTGAAGATTACATTAAATTATTTTTGACAACTGCTTCAAAGTTAATATTCAAATTTATTCCTTGAAGATTACATTCAATTTCGTAGAAATGAAATTCTGCATAATAATTTTCATTCAACAGGATTCCTTTAAACACATATAACATGGGATTAACTGGTAGGCATAAAAAATATTTTTGTTAAATCAGAAATGCTGTTACAACGGAATGTCAATCAATCAATCAATCAATCAATCAATCAATCAATCAATCAATACTGATCTGCATTTAGGGCAGTCACCTAGGTGGCAGATTCCCTATCTGTTGTTTTCCTAGCCTTTTCTTAAATGATTTCAATGACATTCGCACTTTACTGAACATCTCTCTTGGTAAGTTATTCCAATACCTAACTTCCCTTCCTATAAATGAATATTTGCCCCAATTTGTCCTCTTGTATTCCAACTTTATCTTCATATTGTGATCTTTCCTACTTCTAAAGACGCCACTCAAACTTATTCGTCTACTAATGACATTCCACGCCGTTTCTCCATTGACAGCTCGGAACATACCACTTATTACATGTTATAAATCTCATTTTTGGTCCGTATTGAAAATTTACAGTTGAAAAATAATAAAGGTGTTCTTTAATCCACCTATACAATACTTTAATTTCCACTTATAGTGGTTACATAAACAGACTATCAGTTAAATGGGACATGTTTCGCCCTCAATTTAGGGCAACTTCAGCCTAAAAACAATCTTCAAGAGTACAGTTGATTCTCTACAAGACTGATAGAATTTGATATATACATTTAAAATACCTGTTGTAATGGTTGGCAGATAATAAAACACAAAGCTAATTCCATGTAGGTATTGGTGAATAACAAACTATTAATAACTTTGGTATTTTTTGTTTTTCAAGTGGTTTAACTTCGCAATAACACACTGAAAATTTTTGGCAACACAAGTATGGAAAAGAGCTAGGATTGGGCAAGTAGCAGCCAGATACAAGAATATATGCTACCCAATCCTTTATCTGACTATGCAATCAGAATTTGATATGACTGAGTGAGTTGTGTAGCTGTTGTTTGAGTCATCAGTACATAGACTGGTTTGATGCAGCTCTCCATGCCACCCTATCCTGTGCTAACCTTTTCATTTCTACGTAACTATTGCATCCTACATCTGCTCTAATCTGTTTGTCATATTCATACCTTGGTCTACCCCTACCGTTCTTGCCACCTACACTTCCTTCAAAAACCAACTGAACAAGTCCTGGGTGTCTTAAGATGTGTCCTATCATTCTATCTCTTCTTCTCGTCAAATTTAGCCAAATCGATCTCCTCTCACCAATTCGATTCAGTATCTCTTCATTCGTGATTCGATCTATCCATCTCACCTTCAGCATTCTTCTGTAACACCACATTTCAAAAGCTTCTATTCTCTTTCTTTCTGAGCTAGTTATCGTCCATGTTTCACTTCCATACAATGCCACGCTCCACACAAAAGTCTTCAAAAACATCTTTCTAATTCCGATATCAATGTTTGAAGTGAGCAAATTTCTTTTCTTAAGAAAGCTCTTCCTTGCTTGTGCTAGTCTGCATTTTATGTCCTCCTTACTTCTGCCATCGTTGGTTATTTTACTACCCAAGTAACAATATTCATCTACTTCCTTTAAGACTTCGTTTCCTAATCTAATATTTCCTACATCACCTGCCTTCGTTCGACTGCACTCCATTACTTTTGTTTTGGACTTATTTATTTTCATCTTGTACTCCTTACCTAAGACTTCATCCATACCATTCAGCAACTTCTCGAGATCTTCTGCAGTCTCAGATAAAATAACAATATCATCGGCAAATCTCAAGGTTTTGATTTCCTCTCCTTGGACTGTGATTCCCTTTCCAAATTTCTCTTTGATTTCCTTTACTGCCTGTTCTATGTAAACATTGAAAAGGAGAGGGGACAAACTGCAGCCTTGCCTCACTCCTTTCTGGATTGCTGCTTCTTTTTCAAAGCCCTCGATTCTTATCACAGCAGACTGATTTTTATACAGGTTGTAGATAATTCTTCGTTCTCGGTATCTGATCCCTATCATCTTCAGAATCATAAATAGCCTGGTCCAATCAACATTATCGAATGCCTTTTCTAGATCTACGAATGCCATGTACGTGGGCTTGTCCTTCTTGATTCGATCCTCTAAGATCAGACGTAAAGTCAGGATTGCTTCACGTGTTCCTACATTTCTTCTGAAGCCAAATTGATCTTCCCCCAACTCAGCTTCAACTTGTTTTTCCATTCTTCTGTAAATAATACGTGTTAAAATTTTGCAGGCATGAGATACTAAACTAATAGTGCGGTAGTTTTCACACCTGTCAGCACCGGCTTTCTTGGGAATAGGTATAACAACATTCTGCCGAAAATCGGATGGGACTTCTCCTGTCTCATACATCTTGCACACTAAATGAAATAACCTTACCATGCTGGTTTCTCCTAAGGCAGTCAGTAATTCAGAGGGAATATCATCAATTCCAGGTGCCTTGTTCCTATTTAGGTCACTCACAGCTCTGTCAAACTCCGACCTCAAAATTGGGTCTCCCATTTCATCAGCATCAACAGCCTCTTCATGTTCCAGAACGAAATTATTTACATCGTTACCTTGATACAACTGTTGGATATGCTCCTGCCATCTTTCTGCTTTGTCTTCTTTCCCTAGAAGTGGCTTTCCATCTGAGCTCTTAATATTCATGCACCTAGATTTCCTTTCTCCAAAGGTTTCCTTGATTTTCCTGTATGCAGCATCTACCTTTCCCAGGACCATACAGCCTTCGACATCCTTGCACTTCTCCTTCAGCCATTCTTCCTTAGCTACCTTGCACTTTCTATCCACTTCATTCTTTAATCGCCTGTATTCTTTTCTGCCCTCTTCATTTCTAGCATTCTTGTATTTTCGTCGTTCATCAACCAGGTCTAGTATCTCCTGAGTTATCCACTGATTCTTAGTTGATCTTTTCTTCCTTCCTAACATTTCTTCAGCAGCCCTACTGACTTCATTTTTCATGACTCTCCACTCTTCCTCTACTGTGTTTCCTTCGGCCTTTTCATTTAGTCCTTGTGCAACATGTTCCTTGAAACGATCCATCACACTCTTTTCTTTCAACTTGTCTAGATCCCATCTTTTTGCATTCTTTCCTTTCTTCAATTTCTTCAACTTCAGATGGCATTTCATGACCAACAAGTTGTGGTCAGAGTCCACGTCTGCTCCTGGGAAAGTTTTGCAATCCAACACCTGGTTTCTGAATCTCTGCCTAATCATAATGAAGTCTATTTGATACCTTCCAGTGTCTCCAGGTCTCGTCCACGTATACAGCCGTCGTTTGTGGTGTTTGAACCAAGTATTGGCGAGGACTAAATTATGGTCAGTGCAGAATTCAACCAGCCCACTTCCTCTTTCGTTCCTTTGTCCCAATCCAAATTCTCCTACTGTGCTACCTTCTCTTCCTTGGCCTACCACTGCGTTCCAGTCTCCCATCACAATTAGATTCTCGTCACCTTTGACATATTGTATGAAATCTTCTATCTCCTCATATATTCTTTCAATTTCTTCATCATCCGCTGAACTAGTAGGCATATAGACCTGCACTATTGTGGTGGGCATTGGTTTGGTGTCTATCTTGGCGACAATAATTCTTTCACTATGCTGGTCGTAGTAGCTTATCCGCTGCCCTATTTTCTTATTCATTATTAAACCAACTCCTGCATTACCCCTGTTTGATTTCGTGTTGATAATTCGGTAGTCGCCTGACCAAAAATCCTGTTCTTCCTGCCAACGTACTTCACTTATACCAACTACATCTAACTTTAGCCTATCCATCTCCCTTTTCAGATTCTCTAACCTACCACAACGATTCAAACTTCTAACATTCCACGCTCCGACTCGCAGAATGTCAGTATCCATCTTCCTGATGATTGCCCCCTCTCGTGTAGTCCCCACCCGGAGATCCGAATGGGGGACTAGTTTACCTCCGGAATATTTTACCCGGGAGGAAGCCATCATCAGTACATCTTTCATACAGAGAGAGCTGCATGTCCTCGGGAGGTGGTTACGGCTGTAGTTTCCCGTTGCTTTCAGCCGTGTAGCAGTATCAACACAGCTAAGCCATGTTGAGTATTATTACAAGGCCGTATCAGTCAATCATCTAGACTGCAGCCCTTGCAACTACCGAAAGGCTGCTACCCCCCTTTCGATGAACCATTCGTTAGTCTGGTCTCTCAACAGATACCCATCCGATATGGTTGCACCTGCAGCTCGGCTATCTGCATCATTGGGACACGCAAGCCTCCCCACCGTGGCAAGGTCACATGGTTCGCAGAGGAGGGTTGTGTAGCTATGAGCTTGAATTTGGGAGATGGTGGGTTTGAATCTCACCACTGGCAAATCTGAAGATGTTTTATTTTTTTCCCATTTTTTTTTTTTTCCCCATTTCCACACCAGGCAAATGCTGGAGCTGTACTTTATTTTGCCCCTTTGGAACCTATACAAAGCCTCCACAAGAAACACACTATTTTCCAGAAATATTCTGTCAACTACTAATGGTAAAATAATGTCACTATATGGTTAACAGTGGTAACTGATTAAGAATACAGGTATATACGTGTCAATAAGGCACTTGGCAAGATAAAGATGCTAAATATTGTATCCCCCATAAATACAAAAGCACCTACCTTCCTGTCCACAAATATCACAAGGTCTTGGTTTGTTCGGTCGGAATTCTTCCCTGATAATTGTAAAGTTAGGTTCATGGGTAGCCAAGCCCAACATAATAAGATCTGCATCTGCACCACAGAGACAATGCTGAGTGTTGGGATCATGGTCAGGTTGAGCTGAAACAAAAAAATATGCTCACAGTGAAGATTTCAATTTAATTTTGTACACGAAATGATAAAATGTTATCAATCTACGGCAAAATAATGTCAAACTTGGAACAAACCTAATTCCAAAAACAGACACTATTCACAATATATAGTGTTCCATAGAAGAGCATAATTTATAATAATTGAGAGAATGGAAGCAATACAATAAAGTCTCTGTAATTTGAGGTGGATGGGACTGAGGCTACCTTGAACTACAGAATAACTCAAGACCCATGAAATTACACGAAGAAGCCTGTGTACACAAACATTTACTTATGTTAAACATTACAGCACAGTAGTTTAGAAAACAGAACCATACATATTGACTTACACTGAAAGAAATTGTCAAGCGTCTTTAGAAAAAACACTTCAGTTAAACAATGTATGACATATATCAGTAGTGCTGAAAAAAAAAAACCCACACATTTTTACATTAAAAAAAGTGTCAAGTGTCCTCTGTTTTAACAAAATGCACTGTTATTGATTACCTGCAACACCAATGTCTAAACAGCAGTCTGCCAGGGTTGCATCAGGCTGTTGTTTGACATAACACATAGCTACCTCGGATACAGCGTGTCCCTTGTTATGGGAAATCAGCGATACACTCTGTCATATCTTCGTACTTTCACACTGTGTTGGTGCAATCATAATTTTTATGATAGAGGCATCTGTAATTTCCAGCTGTTCATTAACTTTTAACCACTCCACATGTCCATCTTGTCGGTACTTTCAGAACCTGGAAGTCTTTTAAGGTCAGACAAAACCATCTTCATCGAGCTCGATAGCTGCAGTTGCTTAAGTGCGGCCAGTATCCAGTAATCGGGAGATAGTGGGTTCGAACCCCACTGTCGGCAGCCCTGAAGATGGTTTTCCGTGGTTTCCCATTTTCACACCAGGCAAATACCGGGGCTGTACCTTAATTAAGGCCACGGCCGCTTCCTTCCACTTCCTAGGTCTTTCCTATCCCATCGTCACCATAAGACATATCTGTGTCGGTGCGCCGTAAAGCAAAAAAAAAATCTTCAATGTCGTCCTCCACCTCACTTTTAACACCATCTTTCTTAAAATTGTTGTTCCATGACTTACCAAGTGTTTCTGACTTTATTTCACTCCATGACTCAGCCACCCAGTACACAACATCCTTCGCTGTTCTTCTTCTTTAAGCTCCAACAATCATTACCTCACTTTCTATTTCTTGTAGAAGAGATTATAGAAATTGGTGTCAATAATTTTTCTAGAGGCATTCCAGAACTCCCTGATATATAGACTGAATTAAACTAGGTGGCAAAAGTAAGGCATGGATGCCATCACTCTGCAGTTCATCTTTACTCGAGTGTGAGCCTGCATGGTCTAGAAACTTTTTAACCTGTGGTAACAAAATCATTTAAAAACAATTCTTAAATAAGCTCTATGATTAGCAAACTTTCCAATAACAAGTTTAAGCTAATGATTTCCTGAGGCATTGGATGCAGCCAGAATTGTGAACCATTCTTCGTTTTTGTTGTTGTTGTTGTTGTTGCACAAAGCGAGTATTTTAGCTGGTAACATTTTAAAGTTGAGCCCCATTTCATCACAGTTATAGAGATGGTCAGTCGTAAAGTTCTCATTTTTCAAGACCTTTTGAAATTCCGTAGAAAACTGCACAGTTGCCTCAGAATCAGCTGAGAGCTTCTGATCACACAACTGTAGTTGCTGAACATCATTAATTTTTTTCCCACTTGTCCAACCAGCTTACACTCACGGTGAAATCAGCACCTCATTCCTTCAACTGGTTTCCAAACATCAAAGCCTTTTCCTGAAGGACTGGCCTAGAAAGTGGGCTTCCTTTCTGCCTTTGCTGGATAAACCAAATGTACAGTTCCTCACTTGTTTTCTCATACTAGGACTTTTTCAATGACTTTCGGTCGAAAGATTCAACAGAGCACTTGCTAGATAAAATGTTGTCAAGTTTATAATTTTTGTTTCATCAAAAATCACAGACTGTGACTCACCAACACTCTATTCATTCCTTCCTTGGTATGAAGAAACGAAAATACGAAAACAAGGACATAAATGTTCTGGAGCGGGTTAAAGAAGCAAGAGACAACGGCAACACTGTGAGTCATGAAATGATGCAGCTTAAAGAGCGTGAAATTGCACAAAGTCTAGGTATTACGGGAAGGATTTTAAAGCAAACAGAGGTTGGTCAGAATGCTTTATGTGCTGAAATGGACTAAGTTTGCTGAGAAGGACATCACTGCACCAGCAGCTCCATCAGATTATACTAATTATGTGATTGAATCTCACTACCTTATTACAATACTTTGTACATTATGCAGCCTTGAAATCTGCGTGGCGCGGCAATTAGCCATCTGCAGAGACTTACAATAACTGAAAATTTCCACCTTTTTGATACTTTTTATTTGCTTTTTAGCAAATTAATTAATTAGAAACAGTACGTTTCGTTCTTACTTGAGAACATCTTCAGCTGTAGTATAGCTTAGGTGGATCACTGAGTTTTTTAGTACATTATTTCCAGGTACCTTGTTCCTCTTAAAAACTATTTGAATACTAGCAAGATACCCGTGCTTCAATACGGTATTATAATGACATTTATAATTGAATGCTTAACGTTTCATATATAATCTGCCGAAATTCGCGATCTAACTCGTTTTCTGAGAGAATCCGCCAAAATTCGTGATCTGACTTGTTTTCTGAGAGAATACGGCAAAATTCCTCCCAATTTTCAATCTTTCTTTCCAGCAATCAATTTCGAACTTCCCAGGCTAGATCCAGGTATTCCACTCTGCCAGTTGGGTCCCTAAATCTTTGCCATCTTTCCCTATACGCATTTTTAATATGGATCAAATCTTCAAGGAGATCTGGCGTGGTGTCGTCTTGGGTGCCTTGGCGGTACTGAACCCGCGGCCGGACTGCAATTGTAGTCATTATCTGGGAAGGACCCGTTTCCAGCGCAGTCCGCACATTTTGACGACGGTCCAGAACATTATTATTACTATTATTACTGATGGTCTGGAACCCACAGCAAGATGCAAGACCGCTACTTGGCCGTAAATTACATCTGCTGCCATTCTCATTGCTGACAATGTGACCAGCACCATCGTCGCCCGTAGGCAAGTGCGCGAGAAATCTGGCGACACGAATGATATACTTCTGTGCATTATTGACATTATTATAGAGGTGAACAATTGCATGGTCAATGTCATTCCTATCGTTTATTTCAAATGTGTTAAAATTTTTATTTATATGCCAGCAGAATCTACTGTAATCTAACTTGATGTACTCCAAAGGAAAAGATGGTTCTTGAAAACGAATCAATTTATGATCAGAATAAGTACACTGATTATGAAAATATGGTTTCCAGAATTTCACAAACACTACCGTATTTTCTCACATAATTAACACAATTTTTTGACAAAAAGAATAGGTAATATTAAGAATTTCATTATGGTCCGTATTGAATCGAGATTTATAATGCTTAATGAAGATAAAAGGTTTCCACCTATTCAATACACAATACAATTGAATAGGTAGAAACCTTTTATGCTTATGCTTATTGAAGATAAAAGGTTTCCACCTATTCAATACACAATACAATTGAATAGGTAGAAAACTTTTATCTTCAATAAGCATTGTGAAAAAATATAGGTGAAAACTTCGGATGCGTAAATCCAGGAATTCAGACATTTAAAAATATTATTTACAGTTTATTTACATTTAAAAGATACTGGTACATCAAATATAATATACACAAAATTGGTCCAACTCATATGTGGTTATCGTAACTTGGCGTAAAATTACGGCAGGCATTTTTTCTGAAAAGTCAAACAGGGTACATTAGGTAAGTTGGACACATGAGTTTGAAGTACCAACACTGGAAAATATTCTTCCCATTATGAGCTGACAATATGACCTGAAGTTAAATAAATATGATCTGATAAAAGTACAATTTATAATAATGAAATACTGGCAAAAAGAAATGTCTTATCTTCTATAGGTTAACGTCTCCTGAGTTCACTACCAGCACTGCAGGAAGCATTGCTGCTACTGCTACCACTGCTCACACCTCTCCATAAGAAGTCATCTTCACTCCTGTCTTTCTTTTGCTAGTGGCTTTACGTCGCACCGACACAGATAGATCTTATGGCGACGATGGAATAGGAAAGGCCTAAGAGTTGGAAGTGGCCATGGCCTTAATTAAGGTACACAGCCCCAGCATTTTCCAGGTGTGAAAATGGGAAACCACGGAAAACCATCGTCAGGGATGCCGCCAGTGGGATTCAAATCCACTATCTCCCTGATGCAAGCCCACAGCCGCGCGCCCCTAACCGCACGGTCAACATGCCTGGTTCATTGCCGTCTAACAAACTTGAGAAATCATGACTCAAGTGCACAATATCCACTCACACAGGAGTTCCACAAGCGGTTTCCAAATCTTGCCTGTAGTTTGTGCACATTTTCTGCCATCCAGCACTGATGAGTTTTCGCATAATGTCCTTCATGGTTTCTTTACTGAAATATCCCAGTGTTGAAGTACCAACGTCAGTCCACCAGGATTCACTCTCAAATCGGTTTTCATGGTTTCCAATAATTTATTAGTGTCTTCCGTCACGTGGCCACAAAAACTGTCCAACATGAGAAGGGCTGGGCATCGAAGGGGGGACCCCGCCTAGATTTCCCCAAATAGTTCATATCCAATCTTGTAAGAGTGACGTGTCCATCCACCCTCTTTTACTTGGATATGAACATGGATTCCGGAAACTTTACTTTAGGCATTGTTTTCATTTTACAATAATATAATGTAAGGTGCAAGCTTTCTGTCAACAGCTGTTACAGTAAGCATGCAGTACATCATTGTTTTACGCTTCCGGTAGTGCGTATGATAGCATTCGATGTCCCTTTCTTATCAATTGTTTGACTTTGTGGCCATGTGCATGTGAATACTGTGCATGTATGGTACCCGAAACACTCGTAAAATTATGTTTGTACCAGACTGGAATAGAGCGTCACTAGTTCTTCTGTACTGATTCACTCACTGAACTAGTGCAATGGTAATTCCAGCCATTTGATAACAGCCCGTTGCACAGTATTTGGAATGCTCGGTTTCACAATAGGAAGGCTGCTATTTGAGTAGTTGACATCTGTATTTAGAAATGCATCCGGAACTGCATGATGGATGATCGAAGAAGCAAATTCGTCAAATACACGAACATCTCTTTTTCTCCACTTTGGACTCCAAAATATTGGGATGCGTAAATTATGCAAGAGCATTAATTATGTGAGAAAATACAGTCAATGACATGTACAAATCTACTGATTTATAAATAAAATGAAAAGGGGACCACAGACACACCGACGGATCTTGGTCCAGAACAGCATAAGGAAAAGGGACTAATCCTGGAACTGAAGAGATAGATGAGGATTAGGGTATAAAGGGAGAGTTAAATAAAGAACCATATTTGTCTCAACTCAGACGAATTTTGTATAAGGAGAAAGGATTTTATGAGATTTGTACTTTATTGCTCATTCACATGGAAAAGACAAAAAAATAGGAGGACACTTAACCTAATGTATTTTTGGGTTTATTTCATATTTACTGTGAAAGCTAAAATACACAGTCTAAAATAGATATTATTACACCATTCAACAGTCTGACTGATGTGAACATTACTCTTAAAAATGATAGAATATTTTGGCATACTCACCTCTTTGTCTACGAATGTAGTCCATAATCTTGTGCTCTCCCTCACCAGGGACATTAGCATCTGATAAAATAACCTTGATGCCCTTCCATGCAGGATTACTATTCATGCGGTCATGGATGTAGTAATGAAGACATGTCGAGAGACGTGCCATAAATGGAGTTCCCTGGAAAATATGACAGGTAGGATTCAAAAATAAGTTTCAAATTAATATGACAATCAAGACAAAACTACAGCTCAATTTGGTTTTTATACACAGGGTGAGTCTTCCGCCACTATTTTTCTTGAAGTAAAGCCATACTTCTAATGCCAAAAACACGATACTCATTAATCTTCATAAAAGGAAAGAAAAATTCCACCTAATCAATACATTTATTTTCTTGCAAAGTATTACAATCTAGGACCGGTTTCGACCCTTCATAGGTCATCCTCAGCTATATCAGAATCACATTTGCATTTCTATCTTACACCTCTGAAAGACCTTCATGATATATTGTTTCATGATTTTCAGTGAAAACTTATCTTAAAAACTTACAAATTTCTAAGCGTTGTGTTAAAATTAAAAATTAAAATTTCAAAACTTTGTCTATTATATACATGCCCTTGGGCTGACAGAATGCATCCTTGGGTTGATTAAGCATTTATCTTAGGTATTGTTGCTTATTCTGTTGAATCGAATCCCTTTTATACTTATGTACAATCGTGAATAGACTATCAGTAAAATTTGATAAATAAAACTTGCGTGATAATTATAATAAAATATCATGTTACATCTTTATACCTTATTGCTGGAGTGATATTATTTTAGGCAAAATATAAATGCGGGTTGATCTCTATAAAATATTTTACATAAACACACTAATATATTTTAAAGTCTAATCATTGTACTTTAAAGTCTAAAATACTTATTGCTTTGGATCTTGCGTTGTTATGTGGTAAAATATTATAACAATTTGTCTTATATAACATCAGATATTGATAATATTTAAATATGCCGTGTATGGTTGG
This sequence comes from Anabrus simplex, assembly GCF_040414725.1. NCBI lineage: Eukaryota > Metazoa > Arthropoda > Insecta > Orthoptera > Tettigoniidae > Anabrus > Anabrus simplex. The sequence goes on along the minus strand of NC_090265.1, from coordinate 106,979,001 downwards.
CTTTTAAATCTAATGATTAAATGTCATTTCCTTCTTGCATAAAATTACAAGTTTCATATTATGTTGATTATGTATTGTATAAAACATAAATGTCTAATAAATTGAATGCTTATCATTTACTACAGAAATTTTAAAAGCACTTGAATGTCTAGTAATATAGTCAGTGTGTTTAGTGACACTGAAACATGTTGGCCTTGATTCTTGCGTTATATTTCCATAATTTGCCTTTTTTTTATATATGTCGAATGTTGGTCTTTATAGGTTCCATTTGTAAAATAACAGCACTTTCCTATAATTGTGAAATGAATCAATAAGCTTGACACGTGTTAAATTATGGAATATATGTGTGATTCAGTTCTGGCCTAACTTCTGGAGTTTTCTCCCATCAAATGCCGTAAGACTGTGGTGGTTCCTTTCCCTTTTTAAGGCTGGTAAAGTCTGTAAGCCAAAATGAATGAAGTGAGTTAGGTTTCAATAGAAGTGTAATGTTGTGTGAATTTGTAAGCCTGAATTAATTTACTTACTGCTGGATGTTTGAAATGCAAGTTTCTTGGCCGTTTGACGAGTAATGTACCTCGTACTGATGGTTCTAGTGTTGTCTGTTGTGAGAGGGGCGGAGGGATAAGTAGGGGAGGTTGTTACGTGTGTATGGGCGGAGTCACTGAGGTTCGCTGTCTGCGCCGTAGCCTGTGTATGACGTCGTCTGTTGACTATTTTGACGTAGTCATTTTTTAAGATAGGAACGATTTTATTGAACAAAATGTTAGTTTTTTCAGATAACTCATTTATGTTATAATTAGGATTTGCATACTGATCTAGTGTTATATATAATTCTTCACTTATATTAAGCAGAGGACCTTTAGGTTCTACATTTAATATTTTTAAATCGTTATTTATGTCCGTGAAATTGTGCTTATATTCATGCATATGTTGCCCTATTGCCGAGAAATGATTATGCCTAATTGCGTTTACATGTTCATTATATCTAGTCGTGAAATTAGTGCCCGTACGCCCCACATAACTTGTTAAACAGTTGTTACATGCTGCATTGAACTGTCATATGGTGAGGTAATAAGGTCATGTCTAAGCTGAATGTGATGATATTTACGAACGTATAATTAAGCACCGACACATCAGCTGAGCTACTGCTGCACAATCCAACAATCACAGCAAAGGCAAATATCACCATACTGAGCCAGGGTCGAACCGGACAAGTTGGGGTCAGAAGGCCAGCGCCTCAACCCTCTGAGCCACTCAGCCTGGCCATAAGTAGAAGTCAAGAGGTGTTAGGTCTAGGGAACATACTGATTACTCAACACCACCTCTTCAACAAATCCATTATCTGGGTACAGTTTTATCCAGATACAGCCTGACATCTTGATGGCAGTGGACTGGGATGCATTCATGTTGCACATAAAATCTCTCACCCACATATAGCTCTCAAATGGCAGCTAAAACTGATGCCTGAAATTTCTAGAGGTAGGACGCACAGGCAAGTGTGCCTTCAAAGAAGAATGGTTCGATCAAATCCCGGAAGGACAGACCACACCATACATTACATCCTGATAAATGGACGACTTTGTCCAAATAGATGTGCAGATTTCTGGAGACCCAGCACACACAATTGTGGCAGTTTACAGTACCATTCAGTTTGAGTTGTACCTCAAACGACCTAATAATCTTCTTTCCAAACCCCGCATTCTCGTGCACTACGCTTTCAAGCCACTCACAGTATTGAAATCATCAACCACTGTGTCGACATCTATAGCATGCAGCAATCTTGCAATGTAAACCTTCCATGTTATACTCCTAAAAATTCATTATACCCCTGATCGACTAACAATAAACAATGTTTCACACCCTTTGGTTTCTCTGGTGACCATGTAAATTGTTATTACACAGCTGTTGAGGTAGCTGCAGATGTTACGAGTACAGGTCAATGGAACATCCTTTCTGCACATTGCTAATAGTACTGTCGGGTTTGAATTTATAATATCAATATAGTTGGTCCGTTATTGGACATTATAATTTTTCTAGCTAACTCATTGCTGGCTGGCAGCATTTTTCCTCAGTGTGCTAAGTTGGGCTCATCAGTTGGTAAAAAGCACACCGACCAAGATGCATGGCTTAATGCATACCATGGAGGCCACTGCGTAGGCTACTTGGGGCAAAATGCTGGCAACCAGGAATGAGTTAGTGGAAAATATATGATGTCCAATAATGGGTCAACTATACTGGGATTATAAATTTACTAATTTGGGACAAATATTTCAGGTTCCCTACGGGAATCAACATCTATATCAGGGTTTGAATTTGTCGTGAATAAATGTGTTAGATTTTTTGGTGGCTCTGTTCAAAACTAATTCTGCCATTGTCGCTGTATGTCACTAATTTTTCCAAACTTTAAGTACCACTTCAAAATTGCCTTTCATTGTTTGAACCTTGCACCTGCCATTAGACATGTTTGTCAAATTAATAACTGTTTTGATAGAAGGCGGTTTGGGTGTAGGAAAGGTTATTTCACTGAAGCTCAACTTGTAGGATTCTAACAAGATACAGCAGATATCCTGGATTCAGGAGGTCAAAGGACTGTATTACGATTGATCTATCTAAGGCATTTGATAGGGTAGATCATGGGAGACTACTAGCAAAAATGACTGCAACTGGGCTTGACAAAAGAGTGACTGAACGGTGGCTTTCTAGAAAATAACTTAGAGAATTAGAGTAGGCAAAGCTTCATCTGTCCCTGTAATAATTAAGAGGGGACTTCCTCAAGGCACTATTATTGGACTGTTATGTTATATATATATATCAATGATATGTGTAAAGAAGTGGAATCAGAGATAAGGCTTTTTGCAGATGATGTTATTCTGTACAGTGTAATAAGTTACAAGATTGTGAGCAACTGCAAAATGACCTTGATAATGTTTTGAGATGGACAGTAGGCAATGTTATGATGATAAACAGGGTTAAAAGTCAAGTTGAGTGTTTCACATATAAGAAAAGTCCTCCCAGTTTTAATTACTGCGTTGATGGAGTGAAAGTTCCTTTTGGAGGTCATTGTAAGTACCTATGTCTTAATAAACGGGAAGATCTTCATTGGGAAAATCTCATAAATATGATTGTAAATAAAGGGTAAAGATCTCTGCACATGGTTATGAGGGTATTTAGGGGTTGTAGTAGGGATGTAAAGGAGAGGGCATATAATTCTCTGGTAAGACCTCAACTAGAATATGGTTCCAGTGTATGGGACCCTCATCAGGACTACTTGATTCAAGGACTGGAAAAAATTCAAAGAAAAGCAGCTCGATTTGTTCTAGGTGATTTCCGACAAAAGAGTAGCGTTACAAAAATGTTGCAAAGTTTGGGCTGGGAAGACTTGAGAGAAAGTAGACGAGCTGCTCGACTAAGTGGTATGTAATACCAATATAGTTGGTCCGTTATTGGACATCATACATTTTCCAGCTAATTCATTCCTGGCTGCCAGATTTTTGTCCCAATGTGCTAAGTTGGGCTCGTCAGTTGGTAAATAGAACACCTACCTAGACGCATCGCTAGTGCATATCGCAGTGGCCTCCAAGGTATGCACTAGCCATGTGGCTTCCATGGTAATCACTAGCCATGTGTCTTGGTAGGTGTGCTATTTACCAACTGATGAGCCCAACTTAGCACACTGGGGCAAAATGCTGGCAACCAGGAATGAGTCAGCTGGATAATTTATAATGTCCAATAATGGAACAACTATACTGGTATTATAAATTTACTCATCTGGGACAAATATTTCAGGTTCCCTATGGGAATCAACATCTGTATCACAAGTGGTATGTTCCAAGCTGTCAGTGGAGAGATGGCGTGGAATGACATCAGTAGACGAATAAGTTTGAGTGGTGTCTCTAAAAGTAGGAAAGATCACAACATGAAGATAAAGTTGGAATTCAAGAGGACAAGTTGGGGCAAATATTCGTTAATAGGAAGGGGAGTTAGCAACTGGAATAACTTACCAATTTCTTTGCAATCATTTAAGGAAAAGGCTAGGAAAACAACATATAGGGAATCCGCCACCTGGGCGACTGCACTAAATGCACATTAGTAGTGATTTATTGAAGTCTACTTCTGCTCATGTGGTCGCTGGCAACTAACAACATTAAGCTAGACTTTCCTTTATAATTTGTTCTAAAGTTCTTAACGAAGAAAGAAGGCAAATGATACATTGGGCCCCACTCTATGTTTATCATTTATCGGACAACATACGTTATTATACAACAATTTCAGCCTCCGTGGCTCAGGTGGCAGCACGCCAGCTTCTCATCGCTGGATTCCGTGGTTCAAATCCTGGTCACTCCATGTGAGATTTGTGCTGGACAAAGCGGGGGTGGGACAGGTTTTTCTCCGGGTACTCCGGTTTTTCCTGTCATAATTCATTCCAGCAACACTCTCCAATATCATTTCATTTGTCATTCATTAATCATTGCCCCAGGAGTGTGACAGGCTTCGGCAGCCGGCACAATTCCTATCCTCGCCGCTAGATGGGAGCTTCATTCATTCCATTCCTGACCAAGTCGAATGACTGGAAACAGGCTGTGGATATTCATACAACAATTTCAAACTGATACAATGGAAACAGAACTAATCAAATATTAACCCTTTTGCTCTCAGGCTATTTTCACCGGTCAAGCCCAAAACACTCAGGCCATTTTTCATGATTATGCATGTTAAAATGTAAAAAATTGCCGTATAAAGAAATCCCCAGTTACAAAATTGAAAAAAATTACAGTAGTACACTATTTAATACCGTTTTAGGAAAAAAATATCCCAAAATTGTTCATGGCATATTTTACTTCAAAATAAATTTTGAAATTTGAAAATATATTACAAAAAATAAAAATCTGTTTTGAAATACTAAAAAAGTAATATGTTCTTTAGTGATATTGTTGTTCAGTCATTCTGAAAATAAGAGCATTTAATTCTGTATAACATGATATAATTTTGTTTTTTGTATTCTTATTTGGTCATGAGTTATAGCACCTGACGTAAAGAACTGTACATGTACCTTCCGGAGTCAGCATTTGTGTTTTGGAAAACATTCTCCTATCATCAGTACCTGTAAAATCCGAATCACTTCTTCTTTATCTACAGCTTTTCCCACACCTGTGGGGTCGCGGGTGCGAACTGTGTCGCACATGTGGATTTGGCTCGTGTTTTATGGCCGGATGCCCTTGCTGACGCCAACCCTATATGGGGGGAAGTAATCACTATCGCGTGTTACCGTGGTAGTTTGTAGTGTAGTGTGTTGTCTGAATATGAAGAAGAAAGTGTTGGGACAAACACAAACACACAGGCCCCGGGTCAGAAGAATTAATCAATGGCGATAAAATTCCCGACCTGGCCGCGAATCAAACCCGGGCCCTCTGAACCGAATACCTCAACGCTGATCATTCAGCCAATGAGTCGGACTGAAATACGAATCAATATCGGCTATAACGTCACCGTCATCGTCTAAAGCATCTAAATAATCCAAAACATCGGAATTATTTAGTCTAGAACTTGGCCCAGCCATGTAAAAAAATTAGGCCTACTCGTGGCACGAAAATCTAATAACACGAAATGTTAAACTAAAATTCACTTGAGAACACTGATAAATGTAGAATATAAACAAAATATAATTAACAATAATCTATTATTAAAATGGAAACAATAAAACGAAGGGAAACACGTATTTTGAAGCTTAAATGAGACTGTACTGGCAAGCAACACACTTCAACTCGTCATGCGGTGAACATAGGCGGTTTGATAACTTCATTTGTTCCAAACAGGTGAGCTTAGTGTCTGTATCTCGAGAAAAGTGTAAACTAAATCCAAAAGCTACTATTAATGTCTTTTCCTGACATCTGGGGGTCCATTAAGGTACTTATACAGCCGTCCGAACACAAAGCCGATAGATCGGCACGCTGAGTGTTTTAAGCAATACCACCCGAGCCGATAGATCGGCTCGCTGAGCGTATAAGGGTTAATCACCACATCGTAAGGACTGTGAAAAAATCAAAGTTTCTTTTAGGCCTACAAAGGGATAGTATATTGTTTTCTTTCTTTTTCAGGTAGGTAAATATCAACTCTTATCAACCTTCTTCTTTACTTTGAGCAATTTGAAAGTCATCAAATTTTAGCACTGTGACAACAGACAAGGGCGAGAGGTGGTAAATTTGGCTTTTTGATGCGAGTATTTCTTTGCCTTTGAACAATAGTTACAACTACTTAAATTATAGCGATCCCGATTCTGATGAATAATAAGTAATGTTGCCATAGTGTTAATGAGAGTGGAAAATCAATGGGGTAGCGAGGTGTATGAAGCTGGGCCACGTGCTTGCATGATGTGCTTTAGAGGGAGGTGTTTTGCAACATAACGTACAAAAAATGTGTTATATGGCACCAAATATTGTATATGCATATAATGTTACAGAAGTTCCAATATTGCACATTTTACATTCCTAACTCATGGTGAGCAATCGTCTCCTCCTGCATCAGGAAGTCACACGCACAGTGACTCCTCCTGCACAGAGGGGCTTAAAAATATCAATTGCTTCATTTCAGATTCATCACCATAGCTAGCTGCTACCTTCTTTCTTGACCAGATAAGCATCTAAAAATTGTCCCTCATTTCAAAAAAGATTTCAGGAGAAATGTTAAGAGCATAAAAAACTAGAACAACTTTCAATTATTGTCATCTAACATCTATTGTAAAACTATGTCAAATTCATGAAAATGTCTCTCACAGAGGTGAACACACTTGACTGAGCACCATACCATCACCCTGGAAAAGAGCCTGCAGTCCTATAGTGGAAACTAATTACTTACTTACCGGTGTAATACAGTTGCTATCAAAATGATCTTCCTTTGGCTTTTCAGGGGGAAGAATACATCCTTTCAAGGCTAATTCACTACGGATGCGTGCAACTTCTGCAATCTTCTCAACAGATTCCTTAGATGCTCGGAAACGTCGAGATCGTTGTTGGTTCATTTTTGCCCTTGGAGCCTAAAAAAAAAAAAAAAGTTTTTGGACATTGTACGTCAATTTAAATACTTAAAAGAGCAAGTCAAACAAACTCTACACACTGTCAAGTACATTGGATAATTATCCACAAATAATTGCCAGATAAGAGTAATTTTCAGTTAACAAAAGTTTATATTCATTCAAGAAAGATATCCCATCCAGGTGAAGATGTTAAAAGCATTCCTCTCTGCTTTTACTCCAGTCTATTACAGTATAGAATGTTCATACATGAGTACCTACCACACCATCAATAGCCATGTACAGTAACTTCCTTGGCCGAACAATATTAAACAGCCTGTCTATGCACTCAAAAATTGCCACCATCATTTCATCTTCATTTTTTGGTGCTGGTCTGTGAAAAAGAGAAAGAAATTCAGAAATGACTCATTTCACATAATAAAGGTTCATCAACCAGACATTAGGTTTTATATAGCAGTTGCATAATTAGAAGATAGGCCCTATATGTTAGAATGCAATTTCCTTCATTCTGGTGTATGTCATCTGAAATTCATGAAAAGTACTGTATACAATTTGTGAAAAAAAAACACATACGATTGTGTCTTTTTTGGCTATTTGCTGTATGTTGCACTAAAACAGACATCTTACTGCAACAATGGGAAAGGGCTAAGATTGGGAAAGAAGCGACTGTGGCATTAATTAAGGTACAGCCCCAACATCAGCTTGATGAGAAAATAGGAACCCACAGAAAGTCACCTTTAGGACTGCCAACAGTGTGGTTCGAACCCACCATCTCCCAAATGCAAGTTTACAGCTACATGATCCAAACCACATAGAAAATTCAATTGGTAAGAGAGTTTCTTCATAAAGTTAAATTCCATAAGATATCAAATACATTTTACAAGGAGAAGGACGGATGTTGTTTGGTGACCAGGACAATACAGCAGTCTAGTACAAACAAGACAACATGCAATTATCTTTATAAGAAAATATCATTTTATTAACCATACAGAATAAATATTTTCTTCTCTTCTACTCTTATTGCTTTTGAAGAACCCAAGGTGCCGGAATTTTGTCCTGCAGAAGTTCATTAACATGCCGGTAAATCTACTGACACAAGATAGAAAAATCTGAAAACCTTCTATCAGCAAACTGAGCTGTGATCGAACCTGCCAACTTGAGCTCAGAAGACCAGCGCTCTATTGTTTGAGCTACTCTGCACTGTCCATTTGCTATGACCATAATAAAGAATTGAGATGCTTTCTATTCTATATGATAATGTTTCAATTCCATTAAAATCACAAATTTGCAAGCCTCGGCAGAGAAGAGTTTTCCTACCTGTTCCCCTATCAGGCGCATCCAAGGTGGCAAATAGTGGGGCCCTCCGGACTTGTCTGGAAATAAAATACCATCTTGTGCAACAAAAACATGTATTGCCAGAAAACGTCTTGAGGCATTGTGATTATTACTAGGCTACACATGCTAGAGAGGCATCCATGGTTCTTCCACATGGGTGATACGGTGGTTGAGGTGAAGTGGGGCTGGTGATTTTCGAGGTGAAGGCTGACTGCAGGACGCTGGAACCAACACATCACTTTACTCTACGTAGCCTGGACGAGCCGTGGGTTGGGAAAGGGGCGATCCCAACCTAGGGGGAAAGTCATGGCTGTGATAATGCCAAGTGGAGACCACGTGAGTAGGCCTACTGAAGGGGGAACAAACCTGGCTATAGAGCGTTCCAACCTTAAATTGCAGTACAGCAGTAATGGGATAATTCCGTCTCTTTCCTTCTCCCATGTTTTGCGGGTAGCGCTGTCCTACTCTAATGCAGCGGGTTTGCCAAATATCCGTAAATCAGAATGTTATTGGTTAAAATGGGTGAATATCGTGTTATGTACAGAATTTCAAGGCGCATTTGATGCCATTAAAAAAAAAAAAAAAAAAAAAAAAAAAAAAAAAAAATTGTGTGAAAATGGTAATATAAGGGAAAGTTCTGCAAAATGCAAAATCTTCATTGCATAGAACTTATCATGTCATAACTCCTATTTTGTATTCATAATTTTCCTAATTTTTTCACTGCTGGTAAAGAAACATTTCAGCTCGATGTAGATAAGTTTAGTCTTAAATTTAAATGATAACAAAATGCAGTATATGCGTTTATTTTCAGTCATGTTCAGGGAATTTTATGTGCAGGCATGAAAAAGTCAGTCGCTGACCAGCGTCTTTCCTATTGAATTTGCATGGGGAGTCAAAGCGAGGCAAATGGTCTTCAGATACAGAAGTTCTTATCTTGCTTAGTTCTTAATTTGTGACAGAGCGAGCTCGATAGCTGCAGTCGCTAAAATGCGGCCAGTATCCAGTATTCGGGAGACAGTAGGTCGAACCCCACTATCGGCAGCCCTGAAGATGGTTTTATGTGGTTTCCCATTTTCACACCAGACAAATGCTGGGGCTGTACCTTAATTAAGGCCACGGCCGCTTCCTTCCCACTCCTAGCCCTTTCCTGTCCCATCGTTGCCGTAAGACCTATGTGTGTCGGTGCGACGTAAAGCAACTAGCAAAAAAAAAGTTTGTGACAGGAAGAATATCTCCTTGAATTTTGGTTTTGCGCGTGACTTGCCTGTCTGTCTGAAGTACCGGTAGTGATCTCCCAAACATGCGCTTTTAACATTTCCAGACCGTCGCATGCAGTGCAGTGCTAATTTCGTCAGTAGTATGTATAATAGTGATTAAATACATATCAGTCACATATGTACAATTCTTGAGGGAAAGTGTATTTCGTTTGTGTGGTTCGTGAGTTCGTGCTCGTGCGTGGGGATCTAATTTCGAAGAAAAAGTGCAGAAGGATCATGGCGTGGTTAAAGCAAAGCAAACGGTCTTCAGATATGGAAGTTATTTTTAAATCATACCACATGCCCTTATCTCGTTATCTCTTAATTTATGACAGGGAGAACATCTCGTTTGTTTACGTTTCACGAGTGACTCGGCTGCCTGAACTTTTAAATATACTGACAGCCGTGTGCAGTGGTGTTCATTTAATCAGTATTATAAGATTGATTAAATAAAGATCAGTGATATATATATATTATTTAATGGCACGTGGCCTCCGAAGAGGCCGAGTGCAGGTCTTTCGAGTTGATGCCACATAGGCGACCTGCGCATCTATAAGAATGTGGCCCTATCTGTGATGAATCCTAATGCTGAAGACGGCACACATACCCAGCCCCCCAGCCATTGGAATTAACCAATGAAGGTTAAAATCCCCGACCCAGCCGGGAATCGAACCCGGGGCCCTCTGGACCAAAGGCCAGCACGCTAATCATTTAAGCCATGGGGCAGGACAAGATCAGTGTTAAATGTATAGTCCTTGAGGATAAGTGGATTGTGTTTGTTGTGTTTGTGTAATCTGCGTAGTTGTCAGCTCGTGCTCGTGTTCTTAGTTCGAAGAAAAAGTGCAGAAGGATGAACAATGGATCGTCAAATTAAAAAGAAACGTTCTGTAGGTAAACTCAGGGGAAAAGAACGCAATATTATAATGAGTGTCCTGGATTATTTTTTAAAGACTATGAATATGAGCAGCGCAGTCAGTGAAACAGCTAAAGCTACAGGTTGTTCCGAAAGAACAATCTATGCTATAAGGAAGGAACACACACGGTCCTTTGCGAACTCCCGCAAAAAAAGCACAAAAGGGAAGGACGGCAGAAAAATGCAAGGAAAATTAAATATGATGAAATTGTGCGAAAGTGGAGTGCGTCGGGTGGTTCACTCTCTTTTATTTGCTAACATACCACCGACATTGAACGTGATTTTGAGTCGGGTAAATGGAGAAGATTCGTTGCCACGATTTTCCAAAACTACGTTGTATAGCTTCTTACATGACATAGGCTTCCGTTATTTAAGACGGGGTAATAAAGCAGCTTTCACTGAAATCGATGAAATTATTAATTGGAGGCACAGATATCTCAGAGAGTTAAAACGTTTGAGGGCACAAAATAAAGCTATAATTTACACAGTTGAATCGTGGGTAAATATTGGGCAGACAGTGACAAAAGAATGGAAGGATACGAGACAGTGAAAAGTGCATGGCAGGCCGCCATTGAAGGGGTGAGTTCGGGACTTAGGTTACCGAAAAGCTGAGGACCGTGATTTGCCTTAGTCCATGCGGGTAATGAACATGGTTTTGTTCCAAATGCTGAACTAACTTTTTTATGCCATAAAAACATAAGACAATTGGGCAAATTACATGAACGAAGTAAAGAAAATGAAAGAGATTTGTGGAAAGCAGATGAATTACAGGACGATGTCGACGATGAAAAGTTTTTAATACGACTTTCTTCATCGTCCGGATCATCCTCAAGTTCATCTCCCGAACCCGGTTCATCCAAAGCGGGAACATCAGGCCTTGCAGAAAAGATAGAATGTGTACGTCCAATGTCTGAGAGCAACGCCAGTGATTAAGGTATGTTGTATTTATTTTACCATCCTACAAATAATTTATGAATGAATGAACTTAGAATTACAAAAGAAAAATGTAGAACTGTGACGTCCTGTTTGAGTCACACTTGAGCGTGATCTTCACAAATCGATTTCGCAACAGCGTGCTCCATCTACGCTGTACTGTAATTTAAGGTTGGAACGCTCTATAGCAGGGATGGCGAACCTATGCCACGCGTGTCACTAGGTGACACGCGGACACGATTTCGGTGGCACGCCATATGAACATAATATTTTATATATACGTCTCGTACTACAGACAGTGCATATCTTACAGTGTTTCACGTGTAAGAAATAAATACCGAAAATCTAAATACTAGTTCCATTCGGACGTGCAATATGGCAACACTGCTACACTGATAGGTCCGAAAGTCAAGTGAGATAGTGTCGTTTTCTGGTGGTTTTGTATACGGACATCGCAAATATGTTTTCGGTGCCGAAAAAACAGAAACTTAACAAAGGCAGTGACCGTATTTTCCAAGAACTCTGGCCAAGGGAATTCGGACAGTTAAAAAGATGTGTTGCCTGTGTTCGAAAACGTCGTATCCCCCATATTTAATGTAAAGCGCAATTTGGAGATTGGTTATTCAAATGTTTGTTCCATTTCAAATGAAGAAAGAAGAAAGTTCGTTACACAAAATATCGAACATTACACAAACTAGTTCTTTTGTATCATCTTTCCTGCCCAGGAAGAATATCAGTGCGGCTTTTTCTATCTGTCTCACTGCATAGTACAGCATGCATGGGAAACAGATTTCTGACGGTGAGTTGTTGAAAGAAAGTTTCTTATTGACGTCCGACACATCATTTGAAAACTTCCCTAACAAACAACTAATAATTAACAGCTGAACTGCTGTCAAGGATAGAATAATAAAAATGGGTGAAGAAGTTTCGGAGCAGTCGAAAGCTACTTTGGATAACTCCCACATACATGCAGTATGTTTTGATGAAAGCATGAATGTGACCTTACAAACAAGGATAGCTGTTTCTTTTTTAGATGAGGGAGAAATTAATTTAATTGTTGAGCGTACAAACTACAACATGAGAAGATAATGAAGCTAATGGAGGAAGTATTTACAAGATATATTGCACCCGTTATGCAAATATTTATAATTAATAAATAAATGACTCAATAAATGAATAAATAAATAACGTATTATGAAACATAATCGGAAAACTGAAAGTAAGTTGCGAGGGGGGGGGGGGGGGTTGTAGACATCCCGTAATGGAAATGGAAAACAACAAGTGGCACAGTCAACAGATGAGAATAATAAACCAGAGTTAAAATGGCACACTAGTTGGAAAAGGTTCGCCATCCCTGCTCTATAGGTTCGGGCCAGGGGCAGACCGCTGGATGGACTGAGGGGCGTGGTCTCTGCTACGGAGAGCCTGAGGTGCGGCAGGACAACGTCTGGCTGTACGCCTCACCACAGATGGCGAGAATGACGTTCAGGTCTCTAGAAGGGGCAAAAACCCTATGACTGATTGAAATATGGATGCTTATAAAGAACCAATTTCAAAAACTTCGACATCAAGGGAAGCCATGGAAGATCCAGTAGAGCAGATCCAGGAGCAAGCCCAAGATGAAAAAATGGAGACAGAAGTCCCAAGTGGACAGGCTGTCGCCAACTCAAAACAAGAAACGTCAACAGAAGCTCCAGTAGAGCAGACTGCTACCAGGAACGTCCGTAGAGACAGAACTGAAGATTTCTGCATCGAAAATCAACAGATTTCATATCGACAGACCACCTCGCAACAGTGCATATTACAAGGAATGGAAGAGAGTAAGGAAGGAAGCCAAAATAGCAGCTGGAACTTGGACGGAGGAAAAGCCAAGGAACAGGGATCAGCGAGAGGCTATCCCCCCGACAACGCCCAAAAGGCCAAGGTCTGAGGATAGTACGCCATCAAGTTTGGCTACAAAACCGCCTGCTAAAAAACAGAAAGAAGAGACGGTCATGTCCTTTCGGAAAGACTAACTTCAATTAAGGTAGCAATAATACCTAAAACCTTTCCAGATGGGAAACTGAATGAGGAAGACGTGAAGGAACTTTCACCTGCTCTGATAGCGCAAATGAACCGCTGTTGGATGGATGCTTTCCAGGCTTCCTCGAGTATACAAGGCTGGAAAGTGGAGCAATGGTACTGATCTGTGCAAATCCAGAAACTAAAAGCTGGCTGGAACAGACAGTGGCCAATTGCAACCCTTGGAAAAGCTATCGATGTGGCTCTTATACAAGAGCCATGGGTAGTTAAGGGCAGAGTAGCAGGACTGGCAGAATGTGGAGGTAAGCTAATGAATGTTACTATATTGAATATGCCTAGAACATGTTTACTTGTGAGCAGAAAACTAAAATGTCCTCTGTTGCACGAACATTGCTCAAAGGACTTAGTGGCGGCCAAGATAAAACTTGGAAATTGGGAAGATCCCAGAGAAATAACCATAGGCTCTGCATACCTCCCATGACTCAACTAATCTGCCCCCATCAGAAGTTGAGAACCTAATTTTCAACGCAAAGAGGAAAGGTGAACACCTAGTCCTTGGAGCAGATGTAAATTCACACCACATGGCATGGGGCAACATGAACAACAATGCAAGAGGTGAGTCTTTACTAGAGTTTATTATTGGAACTGAATTGACGATACTAAACCTAGGAAACAAGCCTACATTTATAAATAAAAATCGTAGGGAGGTAAAAGACATTACACTAAGCACTACACATATTGCAAACTTTATTAAAGACTGGAAGGTGCTGGAGGAACCATCATTGGCAGACTAACAGCACATCCAATTTGCAATAGACGCGAGACTATGTGGGATTGAGATGTACAGAGACCCAAAAAGAACTAACTGGGATAGATACAGAGAAGTTCTAGGGAAGACTGTAAAAAAAATTCCAACTAACGTGAGAGGACAGAAAGAATTGGATGAGGCAGTGGAACTATTAGAAGAGGCCATTATAGACTCGTTCCATGATAACTGTCCTCTCATGGAAAAGAAAAGCTCCAAAACAGTAAGGTGGACGAACAACAAACTAGCCAAAATGAAAAAAAAGAGGTTAGGATGTTGTATAGATTATCATCCAGAAATGGTATGTGGGACGTATATCATAGGACACACTGAGTATAACCTAGAGATACAGAAAGCAAAGAGAAAATCTTGGAGACTGTTCTGTGAGAAAGTGGAATCACACACTGAAACAGCAAGGCTCCAGAAGGTTCTGACAGCAACCCATATAAATCAGGTGGGGACAATGGAGAAACCAGATGGGTTACTCAGGCCGGGAAGGACACGCTGGAGATGCTAATGGCGTGTCACTTGCCTGAGGCTGAGGAGATGACAGAAGAAGAAACGATTGGAACAGAGACTGGAGCTGGAAGAGCAGACTGGAACTGTGAGAACAGAATAATAAAACACAACCATGTAAAATGGGCAATTGACACATTTCACCCTATAAAGGCTTCGGACCCAGATGACATACTTCCAATACTCCTACAGAAAGGACAGGAGATACTCGTCAATGCCCTGACGGACCTCTTCAGAGCTAGTCTAGCTTTAGGGTATGTGCTGAAATCATGGTCTGAAGCTAAAGCAGTATTCATACTTAAGCCTGGAAGGGCAAACTATGCCCAAGCCAAAGCATACAGACCATTATATTTAAGCTTCTTCATGCTGAAAGCAATGGAGAAAATTCTGGATAAATATATCAGAAGAACGGTGCAACTGAACTCAATGTTACATGAAAATCAGTTTGCATACAGACCCGGCAGATCCACTGAAGTAGCACTCCACCAGTTGGTTTGTAAACTAGAGGAAAGCCTAGAATATCAAGAAATTGCACTGGCGGCATTTCAAGATATAGAAGGAGCCTTGAGAAATAAAACCTATGACTCTATGATCAAAGCATTGGAAAAGAGCAAGGTGAGTGAAACCATCGTCAAATGGATTAAATCCATGTTAGACGGAAGGAAGATAAAAATAACCCTGTTTGAAGAAACGCTGACAGTTAGGACCACCCGAGGCTGTGCTCAGAGAGGAGTTCTTTCGCCTCTGCTGTGGAACCTCGTGGTGAACAAAATCATAGCTATGCTCAACAAACAGGGTTTCTATACACAAAAATATGCAGATGACCTAGTGATTGTGGTACGAGGTAAGGTGATGAGTGTTATCCAGGACCTCATGCAATGATCACTCAACCTTGTGGAGAACTGGTGTCGGGAAGAACAACCCGAACAAGATAACTCTGGTCCCTTTTACAAGAAAGAGAATATTAGAGGGAAAGAGCTCACTGAAGCTATTTGGGCAAGAAACATATATGTAAGAATAGGCACGGCATCTAGGTGTAGTGTTAGATAAAAATCTAACCTGGAATCCACATATGGAAAGGAATAAACCTGGCCCAAGAACTTGCTGTATGCATGTAAAAGAGCCGTTGGGAAGACGTGGGGCCTAAGACCATCAATGGTAATGTGGATATACACAATGATCATTAGACTGTTGATGGCCTATGCTGCAATTATCTGGAATCTCGAATTACTGAAGGAGCAGAAAAGGAGAAAGGAAACGATAAAGACAAAAAGAGATCGAATAGCAATGAAATTAAATTCTATCCTCCAGTTAAGAATTTTACGGATAAAAAATTTAGCGCAGAAGAAATGGCAATATTAGAAACAGGGCGTAAGCATAAATGGATGAAAATTTTTAATAATAATAATAATAATAATAATAATAATAATAATAATAATAATAATAATAATAATAATAATAATAATAATAATAGCAGCAAGCAACTTCCATAAGAATGATAGTACACTATAGAAATAGTCTGACGTACGGGTTTGCCAAATTTATACAGGTATTCTTAATTTACAATGGAGGCAATAGTCAGTAATACAAGTGATTTCTGTAACAGAACAAGGGAAATTGAAATGAAGAACAATTATACAATTCATAGTCACGATATTAAAGACATGTATTCCAACATCCCCATCTCTAAAACAACAAAATTTTTTGAAGGAATTTAACAGAACACAGCGGTTTAAGTAAAATAGAGATTGAAGAATTTATCAAGTTGTTAGCATACACATTAGAGAACAATTATTTCGGATTTAATAACAAAATGTACAAACAGGAGAAGGGGTTGGCTATGGGTTCCCCGGTGTCGGGTATTCTGGCAAATACGGTATTTACATGGACTATTTGGAATCAAATAAAACAATTGATAAAATTAAAGGATTAATCAAATGGGTGAGATATGTGGATGACGTTTTCATTATTATAGATGAAAAAGAAATAGGTCTGGCAGAAGTATTAAGAAGGGTGAACAAAAATAGACAAAGATATCAAATTTATAATGGAGTCACAGAAAGGAGGATCGCTTAACTACTTAGACGTCAAAATAACGAGAAATGGTAGGAAATTAGAGTACCAGGTTTTTAGAAAAGAAACGACCACTAGCACTATTATTAGGAAGGACTCCAACCATCCAGGGCAGCAGAAGAAGGCAACATTTTAGAGTATGATTAGTAGGGCCCTTAAATTCCCCTTAAAAAGAAGAGCTTTCGAAAGAGAGATGAATGCAATATATGAGATCACAAATGGATATTCGAAGAAATATGTAGGCCTAGATAAAATAAAGAGCAAATTATAAATAAACAGAGATCAACTTTGCAAAAAGAAAGAAAGAAAGAAAGAAAGAAAGAAAGAAAGAAAGAAAGTAGCGATAATAACATTCCACAAAAGACACTTGTATGGAAAAAAAGGATTTTTAACAGAAAGGGTATTGACATTGTGTTTAAGACAAACAACAATAATAAGATAATTTTATTCAATTCACATAAGGTTAACAGGTCCAGTAGGTTCAATAAATCGGGAGTATATTACATCAAGAGCCAAAGTTGTGGACAGAAATATATAGGACAATCAGGTAGGAGTTTGGAGACGAGATACAAGAAGCACGTGAATGCAGTAAGACACAAAAGGTTCTCAGCAATGGGTGAACACATGGAAGAATACAATCATCATTTTACGGAAATAGATAAGGATATGGAAATACTGCACATGACAACGAAAGGAAAATTAATGTAAATGAAAATCCACAGCCTGTTTCCAGTCATTCGACTGGGTCAGGAATGGAATGAATGAAGCCCCAATCTAACGGCGAGGATAGAAATTGTGCCGGCTGCCGAAGTCAGAGAAATAATAATGAGAATAATTTAAAGGAACCGCTGAATGAAGAAAATGCGATGTACAGATTACTATACAATCACATAAGGAAGAAACAGAGAGCGAAAGAAATAGTTCTGGTCGTTGACACGCTCCCCCTCACTCCCCTACATTACATAACCGGCAGCATAGCGACAAGTAGCAGCTCGCCTCGTAAGGTCATGGGCAGCAAGCAAAGGAGCAAGGACATGTTTGTTTAGTTAATTTGGGTTAATTTGGTAACAGCTGAAACTGAAGTAAGTAAAAAATAAAATTCTCTAATCATCTGAGTTGCCGTCTTTTTCATAAAAAAATGTTTCTAAAGTTGGTTTGTTGGTTGTTTATTTTAAAGGAATTTGACAGTTAAAATGGCTCGCATGGTCGGAGATTTTTCAGATTTATGTGAAAGAGATCAGAAATGTAGCAGTAAGTTAAATGACAATTATTCGAATAAATAGGATAACTGAATTACAGATTAGAAATTGAAATATGTTTTCTTTTTTAGGTGTTAATAATTGAATTACAGATTAGAAATTTAAATATAATGTTTCTTTTTTTAGGACTTAAGGAAAGGAGAAATTTCAAGAAGAGAGCAGAAAGTATTTTTAACTCAACATGTAGTGACTAACTTAATAGGTTTTATTTATTTTATGAAAATTATTCTATTTTAAAGTGTTTACTAAATGACATAGTACTGTAAGTGTAAATTTAGACACAAAGAAATATTTTATTTCTTTTTTTTTAGGTTAAATAAGGACTTAAGTTCCAAGAGCAGAGCAGATTTTAAATTTTAGTATATAGTGATAAATTTAATAGGTTTCATTCATTTTTGATTTGAAATTATTCTATTTTGAAGTTTTACTAAATGACATAATAAGTAAGTAAACAGTTGTGACGCAAAGAAATATTTTAATGATTTCAAGTCTATATAAATAAAGTTGTAGGGGGTTCCCTGTCAGTAATTTTGTTTGTTTGGCCAATTTTTCAGATATTTAACCGTTTCAGGTCAACTCACTACTGAATCAGTGGTTTTTACTTTTCGTGTCTGTTTGTCCGTTTTTTCCACCATCACGGTGAAACGGCTGGATAAATCTCGACCAAATGTTATATTTAGTGTATAGGCCTACTCATCCTGGGGAAGGTTTTGATATGCATATCATTTCAAAGTCTTTGAAGAGACAGGGGTTTATAGCAAAACCAGAATAGTTTTCCTCCATTTTCTCTTATACAACTGATTTTCTGTAAACTCCGTGGAGTGAATGTGAAATGTATCTTCATTATAAGCAACTTTTGTTATGTCCATAATTTATCTTCTCCTTCAAATGATGGAGAAAATTACTATTTTCTGTGGGTATCATGCTCTGCATTGAGTGACCGACAGACCGACAATGAAACTACAGGTTACCATGGCAACGTTTCTGACTGCTTGCCAGCAGGGAAGTAACACATTGACATTTTCGTCATCATTCCTGTAAATTCGTGGTTGTTCCTTGGATAGAAAGCAAGAGACACATCAATCGGCCATTCTGTGGGATATTGGCGGAATATCGTTGGATGTTATAACCGTCCTGGAATAGCTTAAGTAATAACACCATTAGTCATCTTCTTATCCGTTTACCTAAGAATCCCTGCGCCTAAATTTCTCCTCTGTTACTGCTTTCTTATATCCATAACTCATACCAGCATAATTTATAGAGGGGCATTTGTATTTCCAATACATTCACTTGGTATTTACATATTTGTCCTCATCCGGCAGTCCTCAGTTATAATCCATTTTCTATTAAGTTCATCTTTCTTAAGTGTATTATTTTCTTCCTTAATTACTTCGTATGTATGCGAGCGCTAATATCGAAACCTGGACACTCTTTGCTTTGAGGAAATATTCTAAGCTGTGCAAATGTATAACTTTTGGACCCGGAAAATATTGAAATATGGACGCAATTTTAACGACGGTGCAGACCTTCGTTTCGGGATAATCGGTGGCCAAACGGTAAGTCGTATCACAAAAGAGAAAGCACAATTGCGTTCCAATTGGGAGAGATCTACAACTTTGGGCCTATGACTTTCTGTCATATCTCTATCACTTATACGTTAAATAGAACTGTATTTCACAATTTCAAGTTAATTTTGTACTTCTTACACATATATGTTATCATTTGGCACACTTATAGGAAAGATGAAATCGTGACATTGGACACACACATTGACATGACCAGTGTCCATATATCTGCCAAATTTCATGATTCCACTGTCACACGAGTATCAAAAAATAAAGCAGTATGTGAAAACTGTACCATATTTCACCCCATTCAGTGACTAACAGAATCTTACCCATAAATATAGGAGATACGAGAAAATGTCATAGGACCAGCCATGTAGACACTGAACAAGGTATCTGATGGTGAAGTCCGTTTGTAGATGCAATTTAGTATAATCTTTCTCACTGCCTTTACAGTAATTTACGGAGAAATCCCTATACAATGTAGAATACTGCAGCGAAGCACGGTACATTTGCTAGTTTGATATAAAATTGTTCTGTTGATAACTATATTTGTACAATGTATTAAGTCCAAATATTTAGTTTGATGTTTTGGCACCACTGAAGAAGAGAGTAGCTAGCTCTTGAAATATGTATGGCAATTAATTATAATAAGATGTAAAGTACTGACAAGGCGGGGAAGTGTTTTTATAGAAACTGAATATAAGTTAATACGAACAAGACTGAACCAACGATGGGAGAGGAAATGCATGCAAGTTTGAAGGAAGCGGTCGTGGCCTAAATTAATTTGCCTCATGTGAAAATCGCAAACCATGGAAAACCATCCTCAGGGCTGCCGGTAGTGGGGTTCGAACCAACTATCTCCTGGATGCAAGCACACAGCTGCACGCCCCTATAGGCATGGCCAACTCGCCTGGTACAGATAAGTCTTATGGCGATGGTGGGATAGGAAAGGCCTAAGAGTGGGAAGGAGGCGGCCATGGCCTTAATTAAGGTACATCCCTAGCATTTGCCTGGTGTGAAAATGGGAAACCACGGAAAACTATCTTCAGGGCTGTCGACAGTGGGGTTCGAACCCACTATCTCCCAGATGCAAGCTCACAACAGCATGCCCCTAACTGCACGGCCAACTCGCGTGGTAAAATAAACACTTAGAACACATTTTACAGATACCACCTTCAGGAAATTGAAATAATAGGAATAATGGTCAGAGCTCGTGGTACCATACCTTGTCGCTTTGTCGCCACGTGGAAGCACTTCCAACTTCCAATGAAGCTCATCCCCGAAATTGTGACTCGTCCTCCGAGGTTCCATCAAGATCTTTTCTTTTCTTTTTTTGCTAGTGGCTTTATGTCGCACCGATACAGACAGGTCTTATGGCGACGATGGGATAGGAAAGGCCTAGGAGTCCGAAGGAAGCGGCCATGGTCTTAATTAAGGTACAGCCCCAGCATTTGCCTAATGTGAAAATGGGAAACCACGGAAAACAATCTTCAGGGCTGCCGACAGTGGGATTCGAACCCACTATCTCGCGGATGCAAGCTCACAGAAGCACGCCTCCAACCGCACGGCCAACCCGCCTGGTCATCAAGATCCTGAGACACCACCTGTACAGCACTGAAATGCTGCACTAATTATACTGTTTACCAAATCTCCTTTATAATTTAGTTTTTTCTTTCGTTAATAGAACTGTATGATAAAATTTGATATGTAACTACTGTCAATATGGATCATAATGACATTTTTATCATACATGTTTTACCTCGTTTTTAATGGCAGCCTGTAAATGTAGCAGTGTTTCACTTTACAAAGGAAAAAAAGAGCGTATTCTCCTAATTCAATACATCATGTAATTCCATCATTAGATGGAGTAATCAAATTCAAACATGTTTCAACTCGTTTGAGCCATCTTCACTGAAACAAAGGGGGGTTTAAAATAATTTACATACTGCAAGCTAAAAATGTGTCAAGAACATAATAAAAGAACAAAAGAAAAAAAACAAAAAAACAAAAGAGAGATATGACGGAAATAAAAACAGCACAATGTACAATATTTACATCATCATATGGAGCAATAAACAATTCACTGCAACAAAATTCATTGAAAAAAGGTAAAAACTAAACATAATTGAATCTAAAAACTGTGTTAACGTAAGAAAAGACATGAAAACAAATTATATAGATGGAAACAAACAATATGTGCACTTAGCGAGGTTGTGGACCTCTTAGTCTAAAATTTTGTAGTTTTTTTAACAAATCAAAACAGGATGAAATTCCTGTGTCAAAAAGTTTGGGCTGAAAGTCTGCCTTTGTAGAAACACCATCATATCAAATCATATCAAATGGCTAGGAGGGAAGCGGGAGCGAAAAAGTTTGAGAAACCAAGCCTGAGACAACGTGCAAGTGAAATGTATGTGACAAGTGATGGAAAAACGCTGATGAAATTTAAAACTTTAGAACAGCAGCATTCTCAATTTCTTCTCAATCTAGCGGTCCTGTTCTCGATTAACGTTTCACAATGTTGACTGCAGATGAAATTTAAAATTTTAGAACAGCAGCATTCTCAATTTCTTCTCAATCTAGCGGCCCCGTTCTCGATTAATGTTTCACAATGTTGACTGCTTTGTTTGCCTTATTTTGAAAGGTCGGGAGGGCGCGACAACTTTTTTTTTTCTTCATCAGAATGATTCTAATATCTTGTAATGTAGTAGTGTGTTGACAGACTGAAAAAGTTCAAAGATATATTAGCTGAGTTGACAATGAAAAACAATGGCTTCTATTTTAACACATTGATAACCAGCCCTACAGATTTCCATATTACTGTAGTCAGCAGTGGTTCACGGGCCCCGGAAATCTTTCCTTTTACAAATGGCCATCATTTGCAGCTTGTCGTGCTGTATGTTGTCTATACTTTGAACTACTTGTAAGCATGTTGTGGAGTAGTGGGATTGTATATGTTAGTGCTGACATATTTTCCCATCTGTACACATTTGTAGCCATGAAAACTAACTAACTAACTAACTAAGCTAATTGGGCTATCATGTGTTGTGCATTGTTGATGAGAAGGAACAGATAACATTCCTTTTGTATTTTTAATCTATTGTTTTCAATGGCTGATTGCTGGAATCTCAATACTTTTATGCTGAAACATTCATGATATCCATTTGAGATTTAATATACCAGTTATTTTAGAAAGATTTTAACCTAGTGCATTTAAATATTTTCTTTTGGAGATAGATTTTTTTCCCCCCCATCCCATTCCCTCATCATTTATCTAAGACGACCTTACGCACTATCTACGATTATTATTATTCCCGTATTCAAGAGAGAAGTTTTAGAGTCGCCCGGCTACCCGATATCCTTAGAATCATACCACAACCCCGAGGTGAGTACTGAGACTTGATGGTTGCAGCGAACCGGAGCAATGAAGGGTAGTTGGACGGGAGCAGGTAACAATTAGCGGGCAGCCGCAATCCAAGTCCAGCAAAGAAAGAGGACCCAGCACGCTAAGACGCTGCAGGAATTTTCCACAGAGGTTGAAAAGTTAGCCCACGAGGTTCTGGATGGGCTGCCTCTGGATTACATCCAGTGCAACGCAGTCTACACTTTCATCAATGGGTTACACAACATTGAGATCCGCCTAAAGGTGATGCTCAGCGGGGAGAATAACTTGAGGCAAATCAAGATAGGCAGTGAAGGCACCAGCGGCACCATATATCAGGATATGAGCAACGAAGAGTGAGGATGCACCACAGAATTCCCAAGCAAAAGGAGAGACGCACGCCATCGAGGTTCCAAGGATCCCGCAATATCACCTGCTGGAACTGAGGCGAGCATAACCATCTGTAGTTCAACTGCAATATTGGGGGCGGCATCCAATCAGAGAAACGAGTAAGGGCCAACACAGAGAAGGGCTCAATGGCACCGTCACTACCATCTCTTTGCTTCACACTAAACGGGTTCGCCGAGTGGAGTGATGACGGCTTGATCGCTGACGGGTGGGTCGGGCATTAGCCATCGCCAGACCTGACATCGCCAAGGGACAGCCAGGACGGGAACCCAACCACTCCTACGTGCTAAAAACAGCTTCGGGAGGCACCATACCTGTCCTGACAAGAGGCGCTAATCAATATGACCTAGGGCAGCCATGCCAACGAATATGGGTATTAAGGTCGGTCAACCTGGGCCTAGATGCGCTATGGGCACATGAGATGACTCAATGTGGGACAATGTGTGTTGTGTCTCGGCAGACAAGTGATAATGCTCTGATGCCCAGGAATGCGACCCCCCCAGTAGTGTGACTAGTGCTTCCAAGTGAAGAGGTGATACCAGCCAACAGTGAGGTGATGGTGACAGCACGGCTAGAAAGACCAACATACGAAGACAGCATGCTCATAGAACCCAGATCAACGCAACACTCAAATGAAGCTGAATCCAGAAAAGTGGCAGTGTTCCAGAAGGAGGTATGCTACCTAGACTACATCATGTCATCGGAGGGAGTAACCATGGATCTGGAGAAGCAAGAAGCCATCATTAGAGTTTGTGGTTTTTGGCATTTTCGATAAATGCGAAATATGACTTCAGACCAAGCCCGACAGTGTTAATACTGGGTGCACCTGAAGAAAGGCACCAAGAGGACATGCCACATGTGCGACACCTGCACTGCAAGCCGAGGCTTCATACCAGAAGATGGTGCAGTACAAATTCGGAGCACGTTATGAGAAAATCGCCACTGATATCGCTGGACCATTCCCTGAATGTGACAGCAGGAACTGTTACCTACTCCTTGCCACATGGTCTACTTCACCAAGTTGCCAGAGGACTATGCTATCCCTAACCAAGAGGCATCGACAGTAACTAATGTCGTAGTGAAGAATTACTTCTGCCACTCTGATGTACCTACCAAGGGAACTGTGTAGCAAACAGGGCAGGAACTTCCAAGTCAAGACTGATGCTGGAGGATCTGTAATGTCTGGGCGTGCGGAAGACCTGTACAATGCCTCTCCACCCTCGGTCAGACAGCATGTTGGAGCACTTTGTTTTTTGTTAGTTGCTTTACGTCGCACCGGCACAGACAGGTCTTATGGCGACGATGGGACAGGGAAGGGCTAGGAGTGGGAAGGAAGCGAATGTGGCCTTAATTGAGGTACAGCCCCAGCATTTGCCTGGTGTGAAAATGGGAAACCATGGAAAACCATTTTCAGGGCTGCCGACAGTAGGGTTCGAACCTACTATCTTCCGAATACTGGATACTGGCTGCACTTAAGCGACTGCAGCTATCAAGCTCGGTGGAGCACTTTGTGAAGACAGCTGAGGAGCACCTCAGAACGGTGGCTTCAGCGCACCAGAGGGACTGGGATTTGAGGGTCCCATTCTTCCTGATGGCATAGGAAGTGTCCACCCAGTGTCCACTCAGTATCACCACAATGCTTTTCCTGTCAAAGTATCCAACTGACACAAAAATCGATCTCCCATCAAGTTCCGATAATGGCAAAAATTTATGTTTCCATTCAAGTCCGTCAATTTCATTAATTTCACCCACGAGATGATGGTCATGACACTTGCCAACATGGTCTTTGGGAGGGAGCTAACATCAGCCATTTGGCCTGATAGTTGGATTGGCACCACATCAGGAGCAGCCAGTTACAGACTACATGTGGGAATTGGTGGACCGGCTCAACGACACCCACGACTATGCTCAGTGTAATCTGACAGTAGCCAGCCATAGGATGAAATCTTGTTATGCCATGCTAGCGAACTATGCAGGTTTCCAAAAAAGCGACCGGATTTAGCTATACTGTCCTGAGCGGACGAAAAGGAAGTGACTGAAGCTTCAGTCATGGGAAGGTCCATATACTGTCACAACTAGGATCAAGAATGTTGTCTACAGGATCTGGCAGCCTCCCCGAGGAAAGATTATGGTTGTCCATCTTGATTGACCAGCCCAGTTTGGGACGAGCAGCCTTAGGAGAGGGCAGTGTGGCAGAGTCCGCCATTTTGTATGGAAGGCCTCAGGAGGGTACAAGCTAGCCAACTCCAACTGCAAGTGACATCACCCAGTTACAGCCCCGCACTCTCGCTATTACACGCAACCAGTCGGAGAAGAGTCAGACGTGCATTGGCCAGCCCTGATGCCATTACTACTGCCATAGGCTGTTACATTACTAATGGCCTCTTGGCAGTGTAGAAACAATGAGAAAAGCATATCAGAAGATTTAACTTCCAGAGGTTCCCAAAGACTTCCATTCTCGCAAAGCATCTTGAAGGGATCTTGAAGGACCAACCTCCCTATAAAAGACAGGTCAGACAGTATTGAGAGGGATCAGTATGAACTCAGTCAGTGAGCGACTGTTACTGAGGAGTGTTCTGCCCGTGAGTAAGATGTTACAATTCTGTGAATATGGAAAAGAGATTTGTTATGCTGGTACTGGTGCACAATTGAAAGCTTCTGGAAATTAAATAAAAGCCATTCTTCCTGAGAACATGCAGAGGTATGTCTGTAAATTTTACAAGTTAGGCCTATTAATGGTCGCATCTTCTCTGGCAAAACAGTCTCCAATGAGCGAATTGGTTCTGTTGACCAGGCTGGGTAGCTATGAACTTGCATTCGGGAGATGGTGGGTTTGAATCCCACCGTTGACAACCATGATGATGATTTTCCATCGTTTGTTTTGCAAATACTGTACCTTTCCCACCCCAGCATTACCAAAAACCTTTTATGTGTTCGTGTAGCATTATATCAAATTTAGAATAAATTATTTTAGATAATTTTAAGATGATGCTTAGAGAGGGATCAGTATGAACACAGTCAGTGAGCGAGTGTTACTGAGGAGTGTTCTTCCCGTGAGTAAGATGCTGCAATTCTGTGAATTAAAGGGGCCTAACATCTAGGTCATTGGCCCCTGATAATTTTAAGAACTATACATTTTTAGCAATGTACTGTGTAAACATAATATTTTATAATGTTTTAATCTAAAGTAACCACTTAGGATGACTCAAATGGAGTTGGAACATGCTTGAATAGAATAAAATTTAATCTTGGCAGAAAAAAAAAAATGTATTGAATAGGAGGGTATAATAAACGTTTACATTATTGTAAAAGTTTAACCGTCAATACAGAAATGAAGTTTATAACCTGTAAGTGGTGTGTTTCAAACTGTCAGTGGAGAGATGGCATGAAATGAAAGTAATAGACAAATAAGCTTGAATGGAGTTTTTAAAAGATCATAATGTGAAGACAAAGTAAGAATTCAATAGGAGAAATTGGGGCAAATATTTGTTAATATGAAGAGGAATTAGGGATTGGAATAATTTACACAGGGAGACGTTCAACAAACAAATGGTATGGAATGTGCTATCTGGGCAACAGCTCTAAATGCAGGTAAGAGGTGTCTGATACATGATCTGTTCAATAACGCAAGTATTACCACTGTGTAAAGTGACATTGAGGAGATTTTTTCATTTCACAAATACGTATGTTTGCACACATGTTATGAAATAAAACTGATAACAAGGCAGACTGACAAGAAATGAGGTTAACGTATCTCCGAACATTACTTACTTATCTTCAGGATGTGTACAAGGATGAATGATGCCATTCATATCCAAATACAGGTTATCAAATTCCACTCCATTTGGATTAGGCAGTGTAGAATCAACAGGGACCGTGACTCCATTAACATCAGAGGGCTAAGTAAACAGAAAAATCAATGTATAACAAAATGAACCTTTGAATGTCAGATGAGCACGAAAAGGTAACCTCTTTAACCTATTCAAACATTAAGTATCAAAGAGGAAAGAAGCCATAACATTTACAATATATTCTAACTAAACATTATATATGTGTGATGAAACGAAACATTTCAATCACTAAAAGTAGGGACTATATTAAGTAAACCAAAAAAAAAAAATGTATTTTCTGAAAAGAAGAATGACGCATTAACCTGCACTGATTTTGCTTACTTTTTCTTCGATGCATGGTACGATTACGGAGGCGTATTTTCTACTAAGCCAACGGAAAAATGCTGGAACTCCCATGGCAGGTCTTCAAAAAGAGAATAATCCAAATAGTAGTTTTATTCCAAAACAAACTTTGGGTTCATAACCTCTACCCCTTTGATTTTCCTTATACAACCACAACACGAAGCAACGGCCGGAAGTTATTACAGGACCACCAACATGACAGTATTAAGTTTATAGATGGATAACAAAAGAAAGGAGTATTATGAAAGCGTAGCGTAAACATAAGGCATGGCGACACCGGTAGGTAGGAGATTCTGGAAATATTATGGTTTGAGCGATAAAGTCCCGCTCTTCGTCAAAAAATCACAGAAACATGTCAAATATTTCAGCAGTAGTAGTAACCAACGAGTTCCCGAGATCGATGTTAGGTTTTCGACGGGGTAAGTTCTCATGTCAAAAAGTTGAGGTTATGAATTGAAAAGATTTCCTTAATTTTTAGTTTGTGCTTGATACTATTTCCTCTTTGCTTTCTTAAACAGTTGTGCCTCCTTATTTTTTGACTTACTGAGTTACTGTGTGCTCCTTTGAAAACGATAATTGATCTGTTCCATACGATATACGTATTACTCAGTTCATAGACTGCGAAAAAATGGTCTTAACACTTTAAGCTGATCAATTTTTGTACCCATTGATGTACAGTAATAACTTATATTCTCTGCAAATAAAATTGCTTTTTTTTTTTTTTTTTTTTTTTTTTTTCTCAGACAGAACATGACAATTTCTACGGGAAAATACGCTAGATTTGCGGACGGCTGTGCTGTTGCAGAACTTGGTGATACATCTGTCATGGTGACTGCTGTAAGCAAAGACAAACCTTCTCATACATCATTTCTCCCCCTAGTTGTGGACTATAGACAGAAGGCAGCTGCAGCTGGACGAATTCCTACTAATTTTTTCAGAAGAGAACTGGGCCCTACAGAACGTGAAATACTGACTAGTAGATTAATTGACAGATCACTGAGACCATTATTTCCTGATAATTACAACTGTGAAACACAGCTAATTTGTAATTCATTAGCTGTCGATGGCATCAATTATCCTGATATTGCCAGTATTAATGCTGCCTCAGCTGCTTTGTCATTATCTGATATACCATGGAATGGTCCAGTTGGAGCAGTAAGAGTAGGCTTCTGCGATAATCAGGTCATAATCAATCCTACAAGGCGTGAAATGGGACAAAGTAGTCTGAATTTAGTTGTAACAGCAACCCGCCATAGTCTTGTTGTGATGTTGGAAGCCTCTGCAGACAATGTTTTACAGCAAGACTTTTTGAAAGCAATTAAGTCAGGTGTTAAAGAATGCCAAACTATTGTTCAGTCTATTATTCAACTACAGAAACATTATGGTAAAGCAAAACGTGAAATTGAGGTTAAAGAGCCACCAAGTGAAGAAATTGTTGAAGCTGTGAGGAGTTTTTGTGAAATGAGGTTGCGAGAAATTTTTCATGACTTTTCTCATGATAAGTTGTCTAGAGATGTTGCTATAAGTAATTTAAGGACAGATGTTGTTGATAAACTGAAACATAACCTTGGTGAAAATACGGACTCTTATGTAGTTAGTGAAATCTTCAGTAAAATTTGTAAGGATGTTTTCAGAAGCATGATTTTGGAAGAGAACATTAGGTGAGTATGTTATTGAGTATAATAGTCTCAATCAAATATTATATACAAATTGCTTTCAAGTTCCTGCATGATTAACATATACGATAAGTCTAAAGTTAGTGTAGGTAGCCTACAGAATAACTCTAGCATGGAAAGTACTGAAATAGAGGAGAAGTGGTATACCTTTACAGACTAGTGTAATTTCTTCCTTCCTCCTTTTGGTATTTTACTCTTCTTTCCAGCTGCTCTTGATTAATAACACATTGACAGTGTATCTATTTTTAATGTTTGTTAGACTGAAACAAGTGTATTTTACTGCTATAGTTATATTATCATAGTTTACCGAGCAAGTGGCCATGCGGTTTGAGTCACGTAACTATCAGCTTGCATTCGGGAGATAGTGAGATCAGAACCCACTGTTGGCAGTCCTGAAGATGGTTTTCCATTTTCACACCCGGAAAATGCTGGAGCTGTACCTTAATTAAGGCCACGGCCGCTTCCTTCCAACTCCTAGGCCTTTGCTATCCCATCATCGCCATAAGACCTATCTGTGTCCGTGCGATGTTTAATTTTAATTTTTTAATTTTAGTATTATTTATTCTGTACAGTCGCTATTAAGCAGGTTCTTCAACAGCTGAAGATGACCTATTTACAGGTCGAAACCAGTACTGTCATGTATATAATATTGATACTGTATAATAAAGTACCAGTATTGATTACGTGGAGAAATCATCCTTCACACTAGCAAAAAAGGAAAGATCAATAGAGAAAATGTTTACTGAAACCAGAAAAATAATTTACAAGAATGAGATATTCATTCAAAGGTTAATTTTTGTTGACAGAAAAGATTCAGTGGATGATAACACGCATTTTCAGGTTGTCGAACTTGAATCATCTTCTTTTGGAACTTAGAATTTCCATTCGGAATTGCTAGGCGGGCATTAATTCCATTGTGGAGTATTATCTCCCGTATGCAGTTATCAGACTGTGCCTCTTATAATGGGCTTCTGATGGTTTCACCTACATACACCCCAGCGTCAGTGGGTAGAGTTTGACACATCCCACTCTGATGAGTCTAGTGTCAGACCTAAGACGAAACGCTGGTTAAGAGAGCAAACGCCTGAAAAGCCATACATCTCGTCTTGTTTTGTCAGACAGGATACTCTTAATACTTGGAGAAACTCCGTTCATCATCACACGAGGTTATGGGAACAAATTTGAAATGAAGTTTATTCATCTGGAGAAAATTCTGTCTCAAAATCTGCAAATTTTGCTTGATGTCTGCAAAGGATAGAATAACCTCCATTAGACAACAGTACCCTTTCCTAATTTGCAATAATGTTTTCAGCCGTTTTACCTTTAAATTACTTTTCAGTTTCTATCCCAATGCAGTGCATCACTAAGTGGAAGTCTACAGTTTCCAGGTAGGTAATTGCACCAGAGTTTGACTTTGTAAATTTCAAATTTACAGCCAAGGTAGCTAATGCATCAGAAAAATCGAAACTTTGAATTATTCTAGTTTCATTATATGATCAAAGAGTACTGCAATAGTAGAATGATTTACCTTTGGTAGAGCTTCACATGTTAGAAGAAACACTTCACTAGGCTGATCTTATTTCAGAGTGTCAGCAATAATATTGTCTACATATCTTCCATCTAGGCCTATGTCACTTGTTTCATCTAGGTATTGAAACCCATGTCTTGTTGTTGACAACAGTAGATTTTATCCTTTTTTAATACTTATTCATGGCTGATAAAGATTAGTTTCTCTTCAGAATCAATTCATTAGGAACTGGACGAGCGATTTATTTCTCTTTATATTACAGGGTGGAGCAGAGTGGGCTCCCTGATTTGATGGGTTAACTGTATAAAAACTGTACAAGATTATTACAAAAGTTTTTTATTTCTGAAATCTACATACAATGCCATTTTTTTCATTTGGTTCTAAAAATGATATCGTCCAGGTGACGACCTTGACGAGTGACGCACTTATTCAGCTGTTCAATAAAGTTTTCAAAAACTCTGCGCAGCATATCTGGCGTTATTCCAGCGATGACATCAGCAATTGCTTCCTTAAGGGCTTCCATGGTCCTTGGTCGAACTTTATAAACCTCAGATTTGAGGTAACCCCAAAGAAAATAATCGCATGGGCTTAAATCGGGGGATTGAGCGGGCCATGAAACATCCCCTCGTAATGAGATCACGCGGCCGGGAAACTGTTCTTACAGAAGTTGGCGAGAGCGACGGGCGGTATGAGCCGTGGCACCATCCTGTTGAAACCGAAAGGCTTCCATTTCCTCACCATACTCTTCCATTTTGGGGAAGAAAAAGTTCTCCAACATCTCACAATAGCGCACAGCGTTCACAGTAACGGTTGCATCTTCCGATTCAAAAAAGTAGGGGCCAATAATGCCTATGGAGGACACAGCACACCACACAGTCACTTTTGGTGAATGAAGAGGTCTTTGGTGAAGATTGCGTGGGTTTTCTGCTGCCCAGTAACGAAAATTTTGCTTATTTACTGTGCCCGAGAGGTGAAAATGGGCCTCATCACTAGACCACAGAATAGCACCGGGTTGTAAAGAAGCTAACATTGCATTGCAAGCATCTGTACGTTTAACAAAGTCTTCTGGCCTCAATTCTTGAACAACTATCGTCTTATAGGGGTGTAAATGAAGATCACAGTGTAAAATTCGCCTTACCGTTCTGGGGGATATTCCAAGAGCAGCAGCATGTTTCCGCGCAGAGCGCGATGGGGATTGTTCAATAGATGCTCTCACCGCCATGATGTTCTCAGGTGTCCTCACACTTCTTGGTTGTCCGACTGGTTTTCTAGGAAGTGCAGATCCTGTCGCCCGTACACTTGTAATCCATTTCCTTATGGTTTTAGCATCAGGAACACTGTCATGACGATTCAAACCAAACCGCCTACGAAATGCCCTCTGCGTCGCCACCACACTATCGTTATTTTTAAAAGACATTTCGACTACAAAACCACAATGCTTGCCAGTCCACGGCATGGTGACTACTAAAATGGCGTCTTTCCCCCCACCAAATGCTACTACTCCCACTCCGCTTACTCACGTGCACGCTCTTCAGTGATTTATTGAAACTAGGGAGTCCACTCTGCCCCACCCTGTATTAATCATATGGCATAAATTTTAAAAAAACATTAGTTACACAAGAGCAACATTGATAGACGTAGATTTACACAATTCACAAATTAACGTCCAAGTTCCTTCAATACCCCACTGAGTCAGGTGTTAGGTGCACAAAATCCCTGAGGTTGCCGTGGTAAGCTCTCAAAGAACATTTATGTACAATGTGGGTGGTAGTCTGTCTCTTGGCACCATAGTCACATGCGGGAGGTGCTAACTTCCTCCACTTGAATAGTGCATCAGCGCAAATACCATGGACAGTCCAAATTCTCTTCAGCCTAGTCCATGACAAGAACTGGAAAAAAATCCAAAGAAAAGCAGCTCGATTTGTTCTGGGTGATTTCTGACAAAAGAGTAGCGTTACAAAAATGTTGCAAAGTTTGGGCTGGGAAGACTTGGGGAAAGAAGACGAGCTGCTTCTCTATGTGGTATGTTCTGAGCTGTCAGTGGAGAGATGGCGGGGAATGACATTAGTTTACGAATAAGTTTGAGTGGTGTCTTTATATATATTTATAAGGAACACTTGAATGAGTATTAAGTTTCTTGTGCCAATTTACATTTTGCTGTGTTCTGCTAGAGTCTTTATTCTGTTTTTGCACTTTAGCAGATGGTAGCGGTCGCACTTTTCCTTACGCAGTGTACAAACAGTCATCTGTTGTTTGTGGAATTTTGTCTTTGCTCATATTTTATGGTGGAAGCCATGTATTGCATATCTTGTTATGACATGTCTTTGCTCTTGAAGTTGTTTGGTCCAGTTTCAATCGATCATGGCGTCATTTCCGTAGAATTCAGGGTCTATTTCCGCGTGTTTCTTAAGAAGTTTTTTCTGAAGCTCTTGGAATGGGCCGGTAGATGGCAGTGGTAGATTGAGTCATAGATCCTCAGTGAAGTAGGTTTCCCATACCAGTACATAAACAAGTCTGGAGGGTGCCAGTTTACCTACTCCTAGGGCCTTTTTCAGGAACCTTGCTCTCCAGGTCACCGATTGTCAGGTTGTCCCATACTATTTCGATTCCATATGAGACAATTGGGGTTACTGCGGTCTTGAATAAAGTCATCGCTGTATTAAGGGATAGCATATATATATTCTTGATATTGTGAATGGCTCTGATTGCTGCTGTCGTTCTGTCTATGATGTGGTTATTGAAGGATGTCATGCTCGTTTGGAACGTGATGCCCACATATTTGAATTTCTTGACTATTTCTAGTTGTTTATTATTTAATGATATAACATCATCCTTGGCCACCTTGCCACCTTTTCTGAACACCATCTGTACTGTCTTTTCCTTGTTAATTTCAAATTTGTTATCTGAAGCCGAAGCTTCTAACTTCATCACTGTCGAATGTAGTTCTGCCTTTGAGCTTGATCCCAGAGCTATGTCGTCAGCGTACATTGTTAGAGTAGTCTCAGGGGAGTCCGTCATTATTTGTGTGATATCTGCCGTTGCTACGTTGAATAGTAGTGGACTTAGGGGGTCTCCTTGGGGTACCCCATTTGTTTGAATTACTTTCCCGGATGAGGATGCTCCATCTTCAATTTGGATTAGTTTGTAGTCTACAATGGTCTCAACGATTCTCACGAGCGTGTTGTCATCAATCATTTGTTTTAATTTTCCTATCAGGATATGTCTGTCGATAAGATCAAAAGCCTTCTTATAGTCAACAAAGACGACGTAGTATTTCCCTTTTGGGTGCCTCAGTGCCTCTTCAGTTTTTTCTTTTAGGCTTTTTCCTTTGTGGAAGCCTAGTTGGCATTCTGGTATGAACGGGTCTATTTCGTTGTTCAGGCGATTCGCTACAATAGGTGCAAATGCTTTGTATAGATTACTTTCTAGAGCTATACCTCTATATGAATCGGGGTTGTCAGTTTCTCCTTTTCCTTTGTACAAAATCTTCAGCGTTGCCGTTCTCCAAACTTCCGGTATTTTGCCTAAATTTAGACATTTGTCAAATAGTTCTATCCAAAGCTGTAGTAAATGGTCTTGAATACTTTTTAAGTGTTCAAACAAATATGTTGTCTGGTCCTGCTGTGTTCCCCCTTTTTCCTTTGCTGATTACCATCTGTACTTCCCCCCGGGGTTAGTCCAATTTTGTGTTCTGGATCGATAGAGTGGTTTGCGGTGTCACATTTTGCTCTGCTGTCCCTCTTTAAAAGCACTGAGAAGTGTTTTTCCCATGTTTCCATTGGTATTTCCCTCGCTCTACACGCTTGCTTTTTCTCGAGGGCTCGAAATGGGTCTGTTTCTGCTTCCACTACAAGCTTCTTGGCTTCTGCTTCCAGGTATTCAGCTCGCTTTTCTTTTAGAAGTTTTCTATAATTTCTTCTTTTGATGGCATATGCTTCCAAGTAATCAGCAGTCTCCATTTTTCTGGCTGAATATAACATGCGTAAGGTGTCTTTTCATGCTATAGTCAAAACCATTTGTGTGCTCTCCTGCTTCATTTAGGTGTCCTCAAGCTACAAGTGCTCTTGCTTTTTGTATATTCGGGTGGTCTTGCAGTTTCGTTCCATCAATATTTTTTGAAAGTGTGATGCCCTTATTATCGGGGATTAGTGTTTTCCGTGACTCTTTGTGTTCAATTTTTGTGCAGATGGGTATATGTTTTCTGATTGGTGTTGATCCTGAGGACCATAGACCTTCCTGTTTCTTTATCATAAATATTTCACCTCTGTAGAATACAAAATCAATTGCACTGGAGCTATTTGGAGCAAAGTATGTTTTAATGTCTTTTTTTTTTTTTTTTTTTGTTTTTTTTTGTTTATCATTGTGAAACCTTCATCCCTCAGGATTTGGATAACTAACTCTGATTTTACGTTCAGCTTGTCTATCCTGCAGTTGAGGTCACCGGTGATTTTCACTTCTTCCACAGTATTTACGTTCCCTATTTCATTAAGTACTGATTCTACTACATCTTCTATTGAATTATCTGGTGCGATATATATTCCTATTAATGTTAGATCAGTGGTCTTAACTATGATTGTGTTTTCACTTCTCTGGATTTCATGTACTATTCCAACAGTTGGTTTGAGGAAGCATGAAACTCCTCCAGCTGGTCTACCTCCTGTTGGCGTTGCAAATGTGTGGTATCCATAGAAATTTTGTAGGTCTGTTGATTCTAAAAGAAAAGTTTCCTTAGCTATGATGACATCGAAATGTTCCATTGTCTTTGGAGATATTAATAGTAAGGCGTTGTTTAGTCCTTCAATGTTCCAGAGAAGAATCTTGATTATTTTATTATTCGAGGGACACTCCAATGTTGCGTCTTTGGCCTCGAAAAGAAAATCTTCTAACTAGAATACCTTTAGGCCAGAAGTCAGGTTTCTCTGCTGTTTGTAGAAATTCAAAAGGAATTCCCAATTTGTAGGGCTCCATGGGCCCAGCTGTATTAAGCATTTCACAGGCTTTTATCTATGTAATGCCATTTCTTAATAAATAGTTTTTAATGTTATCTTCTGTGGTTCCTTCTTTTATCTTTCCCACATATAGCCATGCTGTTTTGGCTGCCAGCTGTAGTTCTTCGTTGCTTTGTTTCGTTCCAGTTATGGTCTTACGATGCTGTTTGGATTTCTTCACCCCTGTGTTCCAGGGTGTTTTTTCATTTATTAATTCAATCACTACTGATCTGCATTTAGGACAGTTGCCCAGGTGGCAGATTCCCTATCTGTTGTTTTCCTAGCCTTTTCTTAAATGATCGCAAAGAAATTGGAAAATTTTTGAACACTTCCCTTGGTAAGTTATTCTAATCCCTAACTCCCCTTCCTATAAACAAATATTTGCCCCAATTTGTCCTCTTGAATTCTAACTTTATCTTCATATTGTGATCTTTCCTACTTTTAAAGACACCACTCAAACTTATTCGTCTACTGATGTCCTCCCACGCCATCTCTCCTCTGACAGCTCGGAACATACCATTTAAAGTATAGATCAGAAATGTGTTTTTCCACCAATCACTACACAATTTATTTTAAATAGATTACACTAGTACCGGTTTCGGCTCTTAATGGCCATCATCAGCTAGTACATGACTAGTTTCCAGCCATTAGACAAATCACAAGTTGTTATTGTATTAGACATCCGGATGTCTAATGGGGGATGGAAATGTATACAGTAGTATGAAATTAAAATATCTGTGGTCAAGGTAAAAAGTTACAATAAGTTAGAACATGAGTATGTAGAACATATTAAAACATATGGGCCACAATATAAAACACTTAAAAAGTTTTAACACATTAAAATTTGCTATATATAGGTAGACACTTGTTAAAATTTTAGTTCATGTTACATAGATTCCATTCTTCTATCTTCTGTGTAGTTCCTTCTATGTCATGTTGATTTTAGCCATGTGAGGTAATCTTCGAGAATGTTCTGAAGCTGGTATGCGTCATATTGATATGGACCTTTTGTCATGAAGAAATTTTATTGTGTTATATAATCCAACTTGTGATGTACTCTAGTAAGTTTTAATATAGTAAACTGCAGGTCTTGAGTTTGAATTTAGAAGCAGTTGGTGGCAACACCTCTCTCGTCTATGTTCGTTTGTGGTTGTAGTCTGTAAAGATAAGCTAATATAAGATACCGGTAGTATGTGTATGAAGGAATTCCTGGTGTGTGTATGGAAAAAGTACTTACTATAGTTGTTGTGCAGGTCTTGTACCAATGTGTCTGAAGGCTTGTTGTGTTCTACTGTGAGTGCGTCTGGGACTCATATTAGCTGTGGAAGGGGATGTAGGTGGAGGGGAAGAAGGAGTGGCCATTGGGATAGTAGGGACGGGGTCGGGCTTGTGTTTCGTTGGTTTGTTGGAGCGTGTGTTTACTATTTTGAGGTAATCATTCTTTAATGCCGGAATGGCTTTATCAAAAATGATGCTGGTTTTCTCTGTAATATCATTAATGTTATGATTGGGGTTAGCGTATTGATCCAATGCATCGCCCTACCTGAATATTATAACTACCGTTACCGAAACAGAACTTGCTTTACAAAGGATCCCATATGACGTATGAGATGAAGTTAGACACGAAATCAGTAGAAAGATCTCGCAATACATCAGTAACATTCACAATAATGACCTAAACATGAATACCACCAATAGATCAAACTTAAACAAACTTAAAAATAAAATAAAACAGAACAATCTACTAATAACGAAGGCCGACAAAGGCAACACTACGGTCATTATGGATAAAAATGAATACATAACAAAGACTAAAAAATGTTTTCAAGACAATACTTTTTCTATTAAACGCTGAGATCCAACCAATAACATACAAAGGAATTTAAAAATTTTACTCAAAAACGCACACTTTCTTCTCACCGAAACTGAATCTGCTAAACTCATAACAATGAAACCCCAATTACCGTCCGCGAAAGCCTACCCTAAAGTACATAAAGAAGTCGTACTTATGAGACCAATTATAAACTATAGAGCCAGTCCAACCTACAAATTATCGCAATTCATCCAAAATTAAAAAAAAAAAGCACAATTCATTTTTAACAAACAAAACAATACTAAACTCAATAGATTTTTGCAACAGAACCAAAGAGCTAAAGATCAAACAACACCATACCGTTGCTTCATGTGACATAGTAAACATGTACCCTAACATTCCTGTTAAACAAACAATCAAAATAATAGAATCTAACCTAAAAAGCTATAGCAACTTGAGCACCTTAGAAATGAACAAATTCATAAACTTACTTGAATTCGCCATAAACAATAACTATTTCAGATTTCATGATACCATTTATCAGCAACAAGGCCTACCTATGGGGTCTCCTGCCTCCAGAATATTAGCAGAAATATATATATATAGATTACTTAGAACACACGTCAATCAAAGAAATACATTTTTGGTGCAGATTTGTTGACGATATCTTTGTAATTTTAGATAATAGATCCACTGACGCACAAGCTATACTAGACAAACTTAACACTCTAGATCCCCAAATTAAATTCACCAAAGAAACCGAAAATAACCATACACTAAATTACTTAGACTTAACAATAACCAGACACGACAACCACTTATCTTACAAGATCTACAGGAAACCCACACACACCTTAAATACCAAAGAAAATGACTCCATTCATCCCAATACACAAAAAAGAGCAGCCTATTATAGTGTGATTTATAGAGCTTTTAACATCCCAATGACAACAGAAGACCAAAACAATGAATTGAAATTAATCCACGACATAGCTAAACATAACGGATACAGCAAAGAAATGGTCAACAAAATCATTCACAAAATAAAATCACAACCTAAAACTAAATTAGCTAAAACAGCCAAATCAACAGTTCAATTTTTATAAGTGATTATGTCCTCAAACCAAAGCTTGTTTTAAGATTAAATAATAAATAAGGCTGATTATGCCCAATAAAAGGGTGAAACATGTCCCTTCAAATCTAGTAGTTTCTGTGTTCAGTTAACCACATAACCATCGAATTAATTGTATTGAATAGGTGGGGTAATGAAATAATCCTTTTGTATAGTTTATCCTTGACGGGCCCAGTTACTGACCTCTTCCCCTTTCACCACCAATGAATTTTAACAGATTGGTCACACTTCTAGTACTACACTGAATCATATCACACCTAAACTGAAGTGCAGCGAAGAGTTAAAATTAAGAAATTACGCAAAAGATTTCGGTGAAGAGATCTTCAGGAGGCCTACTGACGAAACAATTCTCTTTTGTTTAATTTTAGTAATACTCTCTTATTTGCTACCTATCATTAAATCCCATAAGTCATATTTTACATTTTTAGGTCATATCCAGCTAGTTTTTAGGGCATATTTGCTTGTATATTTTGTACTTCTTTAGGCCATAAACTTCGAAACCCTATTGATCAATGTTATGGATGTAGGACATTGTTGGCCATCACATTTAGTTTTCTTCCAGCTCAGTGATATTAGGACATTCAAGGTCAAGGAAGTCTTTCATGACTCCCTCCTCCTCCTCATTTTGGTGGTCCTTTTCATTCATCATCATCATCATCATCATCATCATCAGTTTGCCCTTCCAGCTAGCCGGGTAGGGTGTTTGAAAATGAGCGTCTTCCGAAGTTGCCTATTCAAAAAGATTTTGTTGTCCATGACAGATTCCCAATTTCATCCTCTTCTCTCCACGTCTTCCCTCAGTTGGTCCATCCTTCTTCTTCTTGGTCTTGCAGCTGGTCTTCTACCTGTTATTCTCTTTTCCAAATAAACATATGGTAACCTTGTGCTATTCATTCATTTAACATGACCAAACCATTTAAGTCTAGATGACCTAAGTCTTTCCTCCATCGATTCATTTAGACCTCGGTTAGATTGGATCTCATCATTTTTCACGTGATCAAGTTGTGTCTTTTGGAGGGCAGTTCTAAGAAATTTCATTTCA
Organism: Anabrus simplex; assembly: GCF_040414725.1. Classification (NCBI taxonomy): domain Eukaryota; kingdom Metazoa; phylum Arthropoda; class Insecta; order Orthoptera; family Tettigoniidae; genus Anabrus; species Anabrus simplex. Next base: position 106,939,135 of record NC_090265.1, on the reverse strand, counting down.
CAGGCTTGAATCCTACTACAATCCTTTGATGTTAGTGTGCAGCTTTCCAGAGAGTATGTAAGGATGGAAATGAAATATGACTTGTACAGGGTCATTTTCGTTCTTTGTGGGACCTTCTCACATCATAGTAGGTGTCTTACGATACTGTAAAATTTAGAGCCTTTGGTTACTCTGTTTGTTATTTCTATCTCAACTCTATTATTACTAGCCATTACGCTTCCTAAATAACTGAATTGGTGTACTACTTCAACTTTGTGGTCCTGTATTTTTATGTTGCATTCTGTATTATGTCTGCTTATTTTCAGTGCTACTGTTTTTGATGGGCTCAGTTTCATTCCATAATCATCAAACTTCTTACACCATGCATTCAGGTTATTTTGCACTCACTCCTCTGTTTCATCCCATATTGCCACATTGTCTGCAAACACCAGAGCCTGAAGATCTTTATTACCTTTTCCTTTTAGTTTCTTTGAAATGGTATCCATAATCACAATGAATGGAAGAGGTGATAAGGCACTCCCTGTTGTACTCCTTTGGTTGTATTGAACCATTCAGAGTGACAAGCCTTTTCATCATCTTCCCAATATATATATATATATATATATATATACACACACACACACACACACACACACACACACACACACACACACACACACACACACACACACACACACACACACACACACACACACACACACACACACACACACACACACACACACACACACACACACACACACACACACACACACACACACACACACACACACACACACACACACACACACACACACACACACACACACACACACACACACACACACACACACACACACACACACACACACACACACACACACACACACACACACACACACACACACACACACACACACACACACACACACACACACACACACACACACACACACACACACTATTTTTCTCAAAATATTTTCTTGAAAACACTAGGGAGGGAATTATGTGAGTGGTGCTTCTAGGCATTCAGAAAGGAAGGGAAACAATGTATTAGGTAAAAGTTATGTTTATGGTAATACTGGTATGTAAAAAAAAAGATGTACCTACCGGTATTTATTTTCAATTAACACAAAAGAATACCATGGTTTCATTAGGCTACAATGAAGAACAACAATGCATTGTTTCGTTGTTTCTTTTCTCTCACTTTATTTATTTAGCGTTTGGCTGTACATATCAATATTAGTCAGAAAAAAAACAAAACATTTTTACATTATTTACAGTTTGACTTTCAAGTTGTTAATAAAGTCTATTTCAGCTGGACCTGCTTCCACAAAGTCACTGAAGTTGCCACTATAGGAATACGTCGGGCAGTCATTCACTATGTGCCGTATGGTCTGTCTGGGAGCACCACAACTGCATTCTGGCGAAGGTATATGTCCCCACTTGTAGAGAAGATCTGCACATCTGCCATGGTTTGTTCTTATCCTGTTCAGTGTTGACCATGTTTTCCGGGGTAGGTGAAAGCCACTTGGTGGTGTTGTGATGTCTTGCAGCTGACATGGAATGCTTTTTATTAATTCATCCTTCCAGGTTTGTAAGAGGTTGAAATTATTGTTCACCAGGTGTCTCGCTGTCCGGATGGAGGGATTCCGCGAACGTAAACGCCTGGCTTCAGCAGCAATGATGTCCTGGTGTATTGGTAGCTGGTCGTTTGCATTTATCTTCTTATACTCCCGGAGTAAGGCGTGTTTTCGTTTAAGTTCCGCTGGTGGAATGTGACTCAGTGCTGGTAACCAGAATGTAGGTGTTGATTTTACTGTGCCAGATACAATTCTCATTGCCTGATTCAATTGGGCATCGACAAGTTTGGTATAGCTGCTATTGAGCCACACTGGAGAACAGTACTCAGCTGTTGAGTAGACCAGACTGAGGGCGGTGGTGCGTAAAGTGTCAGCTGACGAACCCCATGTAGTGCCACACAGTTTCTGAAGTATGTTGTTTCTAGACTTCAGTTTTTCAGCAGTTTTCTTCAGGTGTTTCTTGAAGGAAAGGGTTCTATCTAATGTGATTCCCAGATAGTTTGCTTCATTGGTGTGGGTCAAGCGATTTTTACCCAGGTACACTTCTAGTTCACGATTAGCTAGCTTATTGCATAAGTGGAAACATGTCACTGTAGTTTTGTTTGGATTTGGCTTCAGCCTCCATTTTCGGAAGTATTCTTCAAGAGTGCATAAATCAGTAGTTAGGGTATGTTCTGTGTTTTCGATCTGTCTATCCTGAATAGCAATTGCCCAGTCATCTGCATAACCAAACTTTCTTGATATGGTTGCAGGCATGTCAGAGATATAGAGGCTGAAGAGAAGTGGGGCCAAGACAGAGCCTTGAGGCAGTCCATTGTCAAGTTTCTTCTTATTACTGATGGTGTTTCCCAAAATTACTTGGAATCTGCGATTCGTTAACATGTTATCCACAAGTCTGGCTATTTTTCTACAAGGTATTGTGCGTAGGAGTTTATAGATCATGCCATGCCTCCAGACAGTGTCGTAAGCAGATGTCAGGTCAATGAATGCAACTGATGTCTTAAGTCTTTTCTGGAATCCGGCTTCAATGTGGGTGGTCAGTGATAGTACTTGATCGACACAGCTGCGATTTGGTCGAAATCCAGCTTGTTCCATAGGTACTTGTTCAAGAATTATAGAGCTTATCCTGTTGTACAGAAGTCTTTCCAGTAGCTTATACACTGTGCTGAGTAGTGCAATAGGTCTGTAACTTTGAAGTAAGTCATTTGGTTTGCCTGGTTTCAATATGGCGATAACCTTTGTTCTTTTAAGTGCAGGAGGTATGTTCCCTGTTTGCAGGATATCAGAGAAAAAGCGTGCAAGCTATACTTTTGCATATTTTCCACAATGAAGCAGGAATTCTGGGTGGATACCATCAAAGCCTGGAGCTTTACCCTTTTTAACATCTTTTAGTGCCTTTGAGATGTCCTCTGATGTGAATGGACAAGATACTTCATTATCCTCCTGACACTTTGCTTTTAAGACTTTGAGCTCTCGTTTAATCTTGATGGTGTAATCTCTTTGCTTCGGTGCTTTTGATGTTGACACCATGTGTGAGGCTATAGTATCTGGACTGATGGTGCTGTTATCACGTGATATTTTGTTTCCACCTCCCAGTTTTCGAAGAAGGGACCATGCTTTCCTGCTTGAGTGTTTGAAGTTGATATTCTCGACGGTTTCAATCCATTTCTGTCTTCTTGAGGCATCAAGGCTGTGCAGTAGTTCATTTGATATTTCATGGTCACCAGTTGTGAGGAACTCTTCATATAATTTTTCGCTGACTTCACTCCATCCAGGAATATACTCCTTCCTAAAACCTCTAGGAATAAACTTTTTTGCTATACTGGTCACTGCGCCCACAAATCTCTCATAATTTTCACTAACAGGTGGAATCCAACCCAGACATCTGTCAAGGTTCTCAGAAAATTCAGGCCAGTTTGCCTTTTGGAAATTCCATCGCGGTCGTGGAGTAGAAGTGATAATGGGCACTTTCACACTTGTTTCAATAATGACTGGTCTCTGTTGACTGTGAGGGAAGGCACGTAGGACTTTGCGTGATGTTGGTAGGGGCAGACAGTTATCATCCGTTGATACAAAGCATAAATCAGGGTTGTAGTCCCCTTTCCATGAAGCTGATCTAAAAGTAGGCAAGTCTTTCGTATCAAAAATAAGGTGCAAGTGATGTGCGTCGGCCCAGGTGACCAGAGCTTCGCCATTGTCGTCATTAACACTATATTTCCATTCGGTGTGATGACTATTGAAATCACCAAGATAAACAGATGGATGTGGGTAAATTGGGACTACATAAGGAGGCCACTGGACGGCAGGTGGTTTGTAAACATTTATGATTTTTGTCCCACTTGCATCTATGACAACGGTGTGGATGTCGTCATTGGTGTTAGTAGAAATCAGATGGGCATTCTCTATAGTATTGTGAACATATGTAGCTATACCATACATCTTGCGATATGTTGCCCCTATGAGATCATATCTTGGAATATCTCCTCTTGAGTTTAGTTGGCCTATATCTTCTGTGTGCGTTTCTTGAATGGCAATTATGTCAATGTTGTTTTCTAGAGCAATTTTAGGTAAGTATTCTCCCATTGCTCTGCTTATGCCTTCCACATTGATCTGTAACATATGGATACCAGGTCCAATTCTTCTGAAGTGTGAGTCCTTAGAAGGACTGTTTGTGTTAGATTTCCTCATGGTATTGATATGTAAATTGGCCAGGAGATCGCTAAGATTGTTTGGCCGCCAAAAGCCTGTTGCTCGCTTAGCACCACCCAGGGGACACGTGTAGGGTATCTTCGGGTTAAACCTACAGACGTGAGCAACATTGGTCCCCCTTTTCTCTCACTATTCTGCGGCCTCACTTTCATCACTGTCATCACTATTTTCAGGCTCAGATAACACATCATCTTCTTCATTTTCACTATTCCACAACATGTCATCCTCGGAACCGTCAGTGGCACAAGAAATTCCAGTTTTTTAAACATTCTTCTTAACAATATCGACACTAATTTTCTCCCACTCTCAGATTATCCACTCGCACATCGTCGGTATTGATGGTTTCCTCATCTTGCCTCCTGGAGTCACCTGATGACAGCCCGCCGCCATCCATTCTGAATACAGGAGTCGAAGATGTTCTTTGAAAGGTTTGTTGACGCTGACATCTAAAGGTTGAAGAATGGACATTAAACCTCCAGGGATGATGACAGGATGGGACTTCATCAGTTTCATTTTATCTTTTACAGCTTCCACAAGTTGACCCTGGAAACTGTCTAGGAAAAGAAGGGACTTATTTTGTAATAATGCCCCTGGTCGTCTTCCCCAGACATTCTACAACCAATCCACCATCAAATCTGCTGTCATCCAGCCCTTTTCTTGAAGTCTTAAGTTAATTCCATGTGGGGTAGTCTCCTTTGGTAATGTCTTCCTTTTAAAGATGGCATATACCGAGCTCAATAGTTGCAGTCGCTTAATTGCAGCCAGTGTCCAGTATTCGGGAGATAGTGGGTTTGAATCCCACTGTCGGCAGCCCTGAAGATGGTTTTCCGTGGTTTCCCATTTTCACACCAGGCAAATGCTGGGGCTGTACTTAATTAAGGCCACAGCCGCTTCCTTTCAAATCCTAGGCCTTCCCTATCCCATCGTCACCATAAGACCTATCTGTGTCGGTGCGACGTAAAGCCACTAGCAAAAAAAAAAAAAAAAAGCATACAGTGGAAGTTTATTGCCATCTGCTGTAATGCACAACATCACTGTGCATCTTAGACTCTCCGCTCCAGTAGTCTTCACAAGGACACTTTTTGAGCCAGTTGCAGCAACGGTGGTGTTATGCGGCATATCAAAAAACACGTCTGGTCAGCGTTACCAACCTGAGAGAGTAAATAGTCATATTGCTGTCGCACTTGTATTACGTAACGATGGAACTCGAATACCTTATCTGTGTAGTCTCGAAGTAAACACTGGCACAAAGATGTTCTTCTCTGTAAACCGAGATTTTGCCGTCTCATAAAACGAATCACCCAACCAATGCTTGCTTTAAAATCCTTTCTGTCAATGTTGAGCGTGGCAGCTATCTCGCAAGCTTTGTTCTGAATCATTTTGTAAGAGACAGCACAACCATCATTCCGAAGTTCATTGACATAAGCAATTACACCATTATCAATTTCGGGATATTTCCCTGTTTTAGGCCCACGGAAAGATTTGGAGCTTGCCTTTGCAGTCATGAGTTTATCTTTTTCCGTATTGAATTAGGATCAACGAAGAAATGTCTTCCTGCAGCTTTCCCTCTGTTTGTATCGGCGTAAGATAACACATTTAATTTAAATTATGCCGTGTAGGTTGAATATTTCGACATTATGGCGACTAGTAATAAACTGACCTAGAAAGACGTCTGCAACTTCACTGTTCAAATTAACGGTAGGCCTATGTTGTGACAATGGAAACATTTTTATGTCAAGTACCGCTGTGTTCATTGTTGTCCATTATCAAGTCATTTGAAGGCCGCTCCAGTAAGAACAAACCAGGAGAGGGAATAAAGCACTATATTAATAAAATAATTTTTAATGATGAAAAATCGTAGCGGAGGGAAATATGCGAGGGGGGAGCTTATGCGATAAAGTACGGTATATATTGTTCCATACTGTGGAAAAAATTTTAAACGCAAACATGGAATAACGATCCACATCATTAAAGCATATCATCAACAGCACAGATCTATAATAACTGCAAGACAACCAACTGGAATGGCACAGAAATAACCCAAGTTCCTCCAGTTTGGAGATGACAGCTCATCCTTAAGCATCTCTCCTTAAAATGAACAAGGTTCTCAATCAACCACTTGTGAGTTTAACAGTTATAAATCCGACATATTAAAATTATGCTGTGAATTTCAAAACTTGCTGAAGGACTATGTTATCTTCTGTAGCAGGGTAAGAGATTTCCTGTAATTTTCATTGCTAATTTCCATTTGATCTTTCTGGCCAGTGAACCCATCCGTTAGCAGGGGTGAAAAAACTGATATTTCCACTAATATTATCTGTATCAAAAACTACACACCATAAAAGTTGTGTAAAATATAATTTCTGATTTTTTATTTGTAAGCATGTTTACGTTATAAATAATAATAGCAATGGAGATATTCTGTAATTGTGAGGTTTTTCAGTCTGTCAAAACTAATGTGAGATGAATAAAATTAGAAAATATCTGAAACAAAAAATATTTAATAACAGATTATACCCAGAAAAAAAGTAATGTAATTAAAAAACAAAGAATGTTATGTTTCATTCATTAACTCTACTGAATTGGGTCACTTACCAGCAAAGCACAAAAATTCAAATTCCATTAAATTATTATTAATTAATTATTTATTAATTCATTAAATCATCTTCAAAACAATTTAAAATATGATGATGATGATGATGATGATAATAATAATAATAATAATAATAATAATAATAATAATAATAATAATAATAATAATAATAATAATTGTTACCGTGTTTTGGTGGTAGGTAGAGGTGAAAGAAGGTGCGGGTGTGAATGGGTTTCACGCTGCGAAATTATAGTGCAATGTAAAATTAATTTAAAAGTTAACAAGGTTATATTTTCTTTTCGAAAACCAAGAAATAACAAGCATGGCAGGTACAAAGTAGCAATTCAAAAGGGGTTAGTTACAATATTTACAGAATTTGGGCTTCGCGCCCTGACTTCACAATGCTTGGGCAATCAGCTCAGTTTTACCTCAAACACAAGTTTTAACAGAGGGGGAGAAAACCCCATTCATACCTAGGAGCCCTTGCTCCAAATTACACTGAAAAACCTCCATGAGGCATACAACCCAGAATTTTCAAAAGAGCCACTCGCTCTCAAAATTTAAGCCTTTCCCAGGCCCCACCAAACTCCACCTTCAAGTTGTCCTCAACGGACATAAACACAGGGGTAAAATACCCAATCTACTAAGGTCTATTAAAAGAAAAGCAGGTTAATTAAATGACCTCTAAAATAACAATTTGAGAGGAGGCGAACTTGCACTCCTAATACACTTTGATTAAGACCTACTTGGCACTAGGCCGTTAATACAAGGGCTAATCCCATGCTAAAGCGGTGACTTAAGAAAAGAACAATTTGTTTTACATTAACGAAAAATAGGTTGAGAAAATAAGTTCACCTCAAGACAATGTGAGTGGGAGCTCGAGAGGGTTAGCACTCTCTATCCCAATATGTCGTTTTACAAGAGATTAGATGAAAAGAGAAGTTACATTTTAGGAAACGGTTACATGGTTGAACGCTTAGAACCCGCCCCGAAAGTTAAACTGCTGAGCTAGCAAAGAAAGAAGTTATTAATCGGCCATTACCTTGTGTTGAACGGCTGGAGAAGAAAGAGGCGCTTCCCGCCCCCTGCTATGTACTTAACACACTGAAAGATGGAACAGAAGTGGCCGAGAGACCCAAAAATCAGCAGTTTAAATACTCTCGCGGAAGTTTCTAGGCGTTAGGGGAAAGAAAACACCCTCCCACAAACTCTTTATTGGATAGGACCCCGCAACAGATTCAAGTTGGGGGAAGATACATCTGATTGGATAGAAATTAATTGAAGAAATTCGGGATTGGATACATTCATAACAAGGGGAAGAAAGGGGTAAATATTGGCAACTTAAACAATGATAGAAAAAAATTTAACAAAGAACAAACTCTTGAAATTAAATTTTCTCCAAAAAATAGTTCTTTGACTCCGCACTAGGTTGCACTATTGTAGATCTTCAGTAGTGTCCTCTAGAAGAGAAAGTTCACACTTCTTACTTCAAGCGAAACAAAAACACATCAAAAATGACACAGTTCAAAAACTCAAAATTTTCCACGTGGTGACATCTTCTGAGATGGTAGAAAATTAATACTGTCAATAAAGTTCAGACTTCCTCCAGCAGAGGAGTTTCAACAGGCGCACATTTTAAATTAGCGGAGTGGAGGTGTACCGCCCGGTACAGACCTCCCCCCCCCAAAAGTTCCTCCAGGGATGACACATGAAATCAGTTTGAAACAAGGTCCAAGTTATGCTGTGGGTATGAAGATTGATTGCCAAAAAATTTATAAGATTTAATTTGGGGTTGATTTGGTTTCAAAATTTGTTGTTGCAGATGAAGTAAAGTCTTTATATTTGTAGAAGTTGAATTTCTGAAGATAACTTTTTATACTTGAAAGTGAGGGGAAAAAAAATTTCAAAGTCCACCAAATATTGCAGTTGAATTCCCAAGTGTAGTCATTACTTATGGTATCTGTTCATGTAGTAGATGGTGATGAAGTGGGATCGCCAGACCGGCCGTTGCTGCTTGCGTCCAAAGGAGGCCGCTCGGACCCCTCAAGTACCCTGAGATACCGCTCGCCCGCACTATGAGGGGAGCAGAGGTGTTGAAGCACGCCGCGCCCGCGGTGAACATATACAGGCTGCGGGCAAGTAGCAGGTCGTGCGCCGCACATCAGCCTTGGCCGGGAGGAGAGCGCCGGCTCGCCGTGCACACGTCGTCCTCGCTGGGGCCGAGGGGGCCCGTCCTCAGCTCCAGTTGCTGCACGGCGCCGCGCGGCTGCGGGGGCACTGAAACATAAAAGCTTGGCGGCAGAATTGTGTTGGACCATCATCTTTTTTGAGGGTACAGGCTTGTGGAGAGGTTGAGGGGCCAGCGGCGTGCAAATATCCATGGCATCAGTCAAGCCACTGTGTGTATTGAAGCAGGAGACGGGAGCGTGGTAATGGCCGAGGTAAGGACAGGAAGGCAGTTTAACAATCGGGGAGGTTTACAAGAAAGGCTTACATATAAAATAAAATAGAAGGAGCAGAATGCCTTAAGAGTGGAACTCAAAAAAAAAAAAAAAAAAATATATATATATAACCTTCATATTCCTATCAAATTATATGAAGCAAGTTGACACAAAATTTACACCGGTTTCACCTGGGACAGGTGAACCCTAAATATCCTCTCGGTGGCTGGATTGCTTACTAACAATGTAACCGGTGTGAGAAAATTGAGAATGATGCATGGCCCATGAAATCTGGGGGCAAGCTTGCCCGCGGGAACAAAATTTTTGACCATAACCTGGTCACCTACCTTCAAAGGGGTGGGTCTCCGTCCACGATCATACCTTTCCCTAACCTTTTCATGAGACACTTTAAGATTGGCTTTAGCCTTCTTCCAAAGATCTTTAATGTTATCCGGATCTATTGTCTCGGGTAGAATGTCATTCAGAGACCAGAGGTTAGAGAGCGGCGAGTTGGGAACAAACTTGAACATCAAAGAAGCTGGAGTAAACTTGTGAGATTCATGAACCGCCGAATTCAAAGCAAAAGCTATCCAATGCAGGGACGTGTCCCACCTGGAATGATCTTCATGATGATAGGCAATAAGTGCTGACCTGAGATTACGGTTAACCCGTTCAGCCAGAGATGGTTGAGGGTAATAAGCAGAAGTAGTTACATGAGAGATAGATAAGTCAAAACAGAATTTACGAAATAAATTAGATGTAAAAGCCTTAGCATTATCAGATACAATATATTGACACGGACCAAAAGAAGCAAAATAGAATTTAAGCAGGTAATGGTAGACTGAGCGGTAGCCAGCTTAGTCGGAAATAACCAAGAAAATCTGGTAAAACCATCTACGCACACAAAGATGAACTTGTTAGCATTACCCTTTGACTGGGGGAAGGGTCCTACATAATCGATATACAGACGTTCCATGGGGCGCGACGCTTGATGCGAAGACAAAAGGCCTACCTTGGTGGACATGGTGGGTTTACTGAGCAAACAAGATTTACAAGCTTTTACAAGTTCCCGGATTTCACCGTCCATACCTTTCCAGATGAACATTTCACGAATCTTCTCACGAGTTTTAAAGATTCCAAGATGCCCTCCTAATGGGGTCTCATGATAATACTTGAAGATCATAGGTACAAGAACAGCTGGAACGACAACTTTCATCATCTTATCATGCCTCGATGGGCAACATAGAACACCATTCCTCAGAACATAAGGGACAACATGTTCCCCAGAAGAAAGGGTTTCCATTATCGGAGCCAGCGTCGGATCTTCACGTTGGTATTTCACAATATCCCTAAAAAGCATGGGAGCATCTGTTAAGATGGCATTAACACCAGATAGTATGGACTCGGGAGGTGATGAACTGTCGACCGGTTCGTGGGTCTCGACGTCGTTATGAAACATACGGCTGAGTCCATCAGCAACAACATTTTCGGTACCTCTGATATGTCTAACATCAAACTGGAAGGCGGAAATACGAATAGCCCAGCGGGCTATACGACCAGTACGACGCGGCCTACCTAAGACCCAGCTTAATGCTTGATTATCTGTCTCCAGGTCGAATTTGACGTGTTCCAGATAGAGACGGAACGTTTCTAAGGCGAATAAGACTGCCAAACCTTCGAGCTCATAGATGGAATACTTGGCTTCTTGAGCCGACAAGGTCCTAGAGGCATAGGCGATAGGTCGCCTCCCTAGTTCAGTCTCTTGAAGAAGGACTGCAGCTACTGCTGACGACGACGCGTCGGTTTGGACGATGAATTTCTTCGAGAAATCAGGCATAGCAAGGACAGGGGCATTACAAAGCGCTAATTTAAGATCTTCAAAAGCGGCTTGTTGAGAAGGTCCCCACTCGAATTTGATACCTTTCCTACGAAGGAGGTTTAAGGGCGCCGCTCTATTAGCAAAGTTAGGAATGAACTTCCTGAAGAAATTCACCATACCAATGAACCTGGCGATACCTTTAATGTCCTTGGGAGGTTTAAAATCACGGATGGCCTGTGTTCTAGAATGATCGACTGCTACACCATCGGGTGACACAATATGCCCTAGGAATGACATAGAGGGCTTAGCAAAGACAACCTTGGACAACTTAACAGTTAACCCAGCCTTACGAAGGCGATCGAGAACTTCTCGCAAATGATCTAGATGTTCTTCAAAGGTCTCTGAAAATACGACGACATCATCTAAGTAGTGATATAAGTACTCGAATTTGATGTCGGAGAAGACCCTATCTAGTAGCCTAGTGAGCACAGCTGCCCCCGTGGTGAGCCCGAAAGGCACGCGGTTGTATTCGTATAAATTCCAGTCCGTGGCAAACGCTGTAAGGTGTTTAGACTCTTCGGCAAGGGGAATTTGATTATAGGCCTGATTCAAGTCCAAGATAGTGAAGAACTTGGCCTTACGAAACCATGAAAAGCAAGAATGAAGGTCAGGAAGGGGCACAGATTGCAACACCACCTTCCGATTGAGAGCCCTGTAATCAATGACAGGCCTGAAGCCTCCTTGGGGTTTCGGGACTAGAAAAATAGGCGATGAATACGCCGACTTAGAGGGCCTAATAATACCATCCTTCAACATCTGATCGATAATTTCTTTCAGAGCCTTCATTTTAGGTGGAGATAGCCTATAAGGTGGAAAACGGACAGGAATCGAATCCGTGACCTCAATTTTGTATTCAATAAGGTCAGTAACACCAAGAGTATCAGAGAACACCTCTGGAAATGACTGACATAATTTACGAATACTATCAGCCTGCTCCTCAGGTAGATGTCTAAGGTCTAACAACATCTCATCCTGGGTAGGCGAAATAGATGAACATGACACAGAATTACACTTTAACAAGGGAATTTTACAATTGGACGCAAATTTGAATGTGCACGACTTACTCAGAAGATCGAGCACAAGACCAGTGTGAGAAATAAAGTCCGCTCCCAGTATGATGGGGCAAGACAGGTACTTAGCCACAAACAATTTAATTTTCCATGTAAATTTAAAAATACGAATTTTGACCAGTACGGAACCTAGAATTTCTAATGGAGATGAATTAGCCGAAACATATTGAATAGGAGATGAGACGTAGTCAGGTAGTTTACAAACAGCTTTCAATTTAGAATACCATTCAGCCGAAATAATCGAACAAACACTGCCTGAATCTAAGAGAGCTGTTATAGGCTCGTTATTTAACTCAATCTTAAGAAAAGGAACAGGTGCGGGGGTATCCGCCGCAATCCTAAGGCACTCTTTGGGGCATTCAAAAGATGTATTCGAAGACTTATCGTTCCCTGAATTCTCGACCTTTTTGCCAGGGGCTGAGCCTTGGGAAGCAGAATTAGTTGACTCAGCCGCAGCCACTAGTCACTTTTGATTGTTGTTGGAAGTTACACCAGAAGTTGAGCAGGAGGGGGTGCTATTCGAATTGGGACAATTCTTTGCGATATGTGAGAAAGCCCCACATTTAAAACAGCCTTGTGATGAACCAGCTCCATTATTTGCCCTACTAGTTTTGATCAGAGGACACTTATTGCGCAGATGGTCAGGCGACCCGCAAGCATAACATTTACGGGGGGTGACTGATCGGCGAGGTTCTAACTCCTTCCGCTGAGACGGCCAATGCTTCAAGTTCCGAGAAAGTTTACGGGCACGCCGCGAAACACAAATATGACCTATAGGGAGGTGAAATTCCCTCTACAATAGCCTGTACAATCTGATCTTCAGGAAAATGAAGGGCAAACACCCTAGTATAAAACTTAATGTCCTGTATGAAATCAGCCAAGTTTTCATCCAAGCGCTGTACACGATAATAGTACTTCTGAATAAGGGAGGACCTGGCCCTAGCAGGGATGAAGTTAGCTAGCAAATGGGCATGGAAATCCTCAATAGATGATTGCTCGGCAATGGCTCTTACGATTTTATCAGAGAGAATACCAATAGCATACGGATAGATAATTTGCAAGATTTGACATGGAGAAAGAGAAAAAACAAGGGCATGATCCTGAAATTCCACTAGAAATCTTAAAAATGAAATTACGTCACTGGTGGTATTAACGGAAAACTTAGATATACCTCTGAGCAACATTGCCAATGGATGAGGCAAGCTACTAAACCCGGGTGACATAGTAGGTAAAGGTTTCAATGGCAAGGAAGTTAATTCAGAACGGATGTTACTCAGCGATGCACGGCGTTCAGACTCGTTGTCCAATGGGGCAGAGATAGTTTGAGCAGCGATGGTTTTCCTATTTACTTCTCCCTTGGGAGGCGCTTCCTCACTACCTGCATTTACTATGGTGGGTTGATCAGATTTGGGAGGAACTTCCCCAGTTAACAATTGAGTGACCTTACTAGATAATTCGGAAATATTTTCCAGGAGCGTACTAGCTTCCTTCCTCTGAACATCATTCAGTTTTAGAGACAACAGATCGTTAACCCTATTCGAAAAATGATATAGCCTGCCTTGCACACGCTTAATTTGATTAGGAGATGGATCATTTTCATCAAAAAAACTAACTACAGAAGCTAGCCCAGTAATATTCTCCGTGATCGTGGAAAGAGAGTCGTCAATTTCTTTCTCTCCCAAATTGGGGATGGAAATGGGCAAATCAAGGGACTCTCTAAGCTTGTTAGTGTCTATTGCAACCGTGCCTCCAGATTGTACATTTCTGATAGTTAATTCATAGATCAACTCCTCCTTACGCAAATAGTTAAGAAGGAGAACATCACGAGGGCCGGGCATGATGACAGACCAATTTTGAAAAGGTCAAAAAATTCCAGCAACTGAGAAAATGGTTAGAGTTCGGATCAAAACAATGTGTAGCCGTCAAAAGGGGCTAAATTGAGACCCATTCAACCACGCTCTGCTACCACTTGTTACCGTGTTTTGGTGGTAGGTAGAGGTGAAAGAAGGTGCGGGTGTGAATGGGTTTCACGCTGCGAAATTATAGTGCAATGTAAAATTAATTTAAAAGTTAACAAGGTTATATTTTCTTTTCGAAAACCAAGAAATAACAAGCATGGCAGGTACAAAGTAGCAATTCAAAAGGGGTTAGTTACAATATTTACAGAATTTGGGCTTCGCGCCCTGACTTCACAATGCTTGGGCAATCAGCTCAGTTTTACCTCAAACACAAGTTTTAACAGAGGGGGAGAAAACCCCATTCATACCTAGGAGCCCTTGCTCCAAATTACACTGAAAAACCTCCATGAGGCATACAACCCAGAATTTTCAAAAGAGCCACTCGCTCTCAAAATTTAAGCCTCTCCCAGGCCCCACCAAACTCCACCTTCAAGTTGTCCTCAACGGACATAAACACAGGGGTAAAATACCCAATCTACTGAGGTCTATTAAAAGAAAAGCAGGTTAATTAAATGACCTCTAAAATAACAATTTGAGAGGAGGCGAACTTGCACTCCTAATACACTTTGATTAAGACCTACTTGGCACTAGGCCGTTAATACAAGGGCTAATCCCATGCTAAAGCGGTGACTTAAGAAAAGAACAATTTGTTTTACATTAACGAAAAATAGGTTGTGAAAATAAGTTCACCTCAAGACAATGTGAGTGGGAGCTCGAGAGGGTTAGCACTCTCTATCCCAATATGTCGTTTTACAAGAGAATAGATGAAAAGAGAAGTTACATTTTAGGAAACGGTTACATGGTTGAACGCTTAGAACCCGCCCCGAAAGTTAAACTGCTGAGCTAGCAAAGAAAGAAGTTATTAATCGGCCATTACCTTGTGTTGAACGGCTGGAGAAGAAAGAGGCGCTTCCCGCCCCCTGCTATGTACTTAACACACTGAAAGATGGAACAGAAGTGGCCGAGAGACCCAAAAATCAGCAGTTTAAATACTCTCGCGGAAGTTTCTAGGCGTTAGGGGAAAGAAAACACCCTCCCACAAACTCTTTATTGGATAGGACCCCGCAACAGATTCAAGTTGGGGGAAGATACATCTGATTGGATAGAAATTAATTGAAGAAATTCGGGATTGGATACATTCATAACAAGGGGAAGAAAGGGGTAAATATTGGCAACTTAAACAATGATAGAAAAAAATTTAACAAAGAACAAACTCTTGAAATTAAATTTTCTCCAAAAAATAGTTCTTTGACTCCGCACTAGGTTGCACTATTGTAGATCTTCAGTAGTGTCCTCTAGAAGAGAAAGTTCACACTTCTTACTTCAAGCGAAACAAAAACACATCAAAAATGACACAGTTCAAAAACTCAAAATTTTCCACGTGGTGACATCTTCTGAGACGGTAGAAAATTAATACTGTCAATAAAGTTCAGACTTCCTCCAGCAGAGGAGTTTCAACAGGCGCACATTTTAAATTAGCGGAGTGGAGGTGTACCGCCCGGTACAATAATAATAATAATGATAATAATAATAATAATCCCGAAGATGGTTTTCCGTGGTTTCCCATTTTTACACCACGCAAATGCTGGGGCTGTACCTTTATTAAGGCCACGGACGCTTCTTTTCCACTCCTAGCCCTTTCCTATCCCATCGTCGCCATAAGACTTATCTGTGTCGGTGCAACGTAAAGCAGCTTGCAATCAAGATAATAATAATAATAATCCAAGAGCTGAAGGACAACAAGGCACCGGGTGAAGATTTGATAATTGCTGAGCTGTGGAAGAATGCAGGGGATAAGGCAATCGACAAGCTTGTTGCAGTTATTCAAGAGATCTGGGAAGGCGAAAATCTCCCAAGTGGATGGACCTCTGCCATAATTCGTTCACTACATAAGAAAGGGGAGATAACAGATGTGAATAACTATTGTGGCATCTCTCTTCTGTCAGTAATTTACAAGATCCTCTCAAAAGCTCTACAAAATAGGGGGGAACAACAAATCGATCCACAACTGGGAGATAACCAAGGAGGTTTCAGAAAGGGAGGTTCATGCGCTGAGCAGATTATGAATCTGAAGTCCATCCTTTCATATCTGAAACTCAGGAACAGGGAATTTGTGGTGACCTTTGTTGATTTTAAGAAAGCATATGACTCAATTGATTGAACCACCCTATTGCAAATCCTTGAAGAGTTTGGCTTAGATAACAAGACAAAAGCAATTATCCAGCAAACCCTGACTAACACCACCTCCAAAGTGAAGTTCAGAGGAGAGATGTCTGATGCCTTTGAAATCAGGACAGGAGTGAGACAAGGAAACGGGCTATCACCTCTTCTCTTCAACTGTGTTTTTGAAAAGGTCATCCGAGAATAGCGGAAAGAAATGAAAAGTTCAGGGGTAGAAAATGGGGTAAGGCTAGGCTACAAGTATATGAATCTTACAATGGACTGTCTAGCCTTTGCAGATGATCTAGTGATCTTTTCAGACTCCATTGATATGGCAGAACAACAGCTTTACCAACTGAAGACTCAAGCATTGAAGGCTGGGCTTCAAATCTCCTTTGAGAAGACACACTTCATGACAAACATAAAATCAGCGCCAAGGGAACTGGAGGTCGGACTAGGAAAAATTAAGCAGGCAGAAAAGTTAAAATACCTCGGTGAATGGATAGAGCCTAACCTATCAGAGAAAGAAGCCTTTGTGTCATGCATTAACAAAATGTAAATGGCCTACCAACTAAATAAAGACATCTACAATAAGAGATCGATATCCTTAAATGCCAAAATTAGACATTACTGCACTGTTATTCGACCAGAGGCTCTGTATGCAGCAGAGACTCTTACAATGAACAAAAAAGGTCTAATAGAAAAACTAGAGGCTAAAGAAGGAATATTTTGAGAAAAATCCTGGGTCCCATCAAAGAAAACAGCGAATACAGAAGGCGTAACAACCACGAATTATACAAGCACGTGGAGAAGATAAGTGGCAAGAATGAGCCCAGGCAGGATATCTAAACAGATATTAACATACTTTCAAGATAAGAAAACCAAAGGGGCATGGTTCACAGAAGTTAAAGATCTACGAGAATTGGAAATTTCTCTTAAAGATATCCAGGAGCGTGTTCTGCTTAAGGAAAAACTACGTGCACACAAAGGTTTGCAGGAAAAGCCGAAGCTGAAGACAGGGAAGGCGTGGACCCGAGAGAGAAAAGAAGAACACCGGAGACGAATGCAGGAGCACTGGGTGGCAGTTACAGCTCAAAAAAGGAGTCAGTTGAACTGACGTAGTCCCTAGTTTGCCGAAATGAAGAAAGAAGGAGAAATAAATAATAATAATAAACGAGTTGGATATGCAGTTAGGATCGTGCAGTTGTAAGCTTACATTCAGGAGGTAGTGGGTTCAAATCCCACCGTCAGCAGTCCTGGAGGTGATTTTCCATGGTTTCCCATTTTCACACCAAAGAAATGCTAGGGCTGTACCTTAATAAAGGCCATGGCCGCTACCTTCCCAATCTTAATCCTTTCCCATCCTTCTGTCGCTGAATACCTTCGATGTTGGTGCGACAAACAAGTAGCGGGGGGGAAACACCATAATAGACTACAAGAACAGTTCTCAGAAAGCCAATGACGTCACCAGAGCATGATGTGATAGAAAGTTACTGGTAATTAAGCCAGGTGGCGTGACACTGTGGATGATGCATTACTGTCCTAGCAGGGCCAGTGAGGAGAGTGGAAACATAGTAGTACATCATTAAGATTAGTTCAAACGTGTCAACAATTAGTATAAGGAAGATGTACCTAGAATTTTAATATGCATGTTTTTACACTTGCTAATAATATTCATCAGTTCCTAAAAAAGTGTGATTTTGTAAAATCTCATGTTATTTCACGAGCTAAACATGTCCTTCTGTTTTTAATTAAATGATATCTTTCTCTGTTTTCTATTATTAAATGTTTTCTTTTTGAGGTATGTTCTAATTTGATTTATCTCTCATTAGTTTAGACAGACTGAGAAACCTCACAGCTGTAAATTAATTAAAATGAAACTGAAAGAAGTGTCTCTTCCACTCTAACAAAAAAAAATAGAGATATTTGCAATTATTACATTTTTACAAACTTCCAATTATCTCTCGACATATTAGTTTTATCTAAAGAGTATACTTAAAGCAACAATGATAGAAAATCTGTTTTCCATGTCTGATACATTTTTACTGTATGATCTATAACAGTGAAGATATTCATGCATATACAGTGCTGTAGTCCCAAACTTTTCATAGGGTGTACTCTAAGTCAGGGCATGACAAATCCCAGATGCCAGACCACCCTGGTGTTTGAAATCAGTGGGTTACAACTAGTTACAACAGCCTTCCCTCAATTTGGCATAAGTCAGTCATATAAAAGACATTTTATTATGATAAAGATGACATCCATATTTGAATGCAGCAGTTTGAACATCTTACTTTTCTTACACAGTAGTTTTCTATTGGACCTACTTCCAGCTATTTATTAAAAGAATAATCCAAGGGGCTTCTTTTGATTTGCGATCACACTTTTCACCAGAACTAACTCCTGAATTGGTGTATGTTGCAGTATGGTGGTTTTCCAGCCATGTATTGATATATTTATCAGGTTTAAATCACTCGACTTGTGAGGCATTTGGGTGTATGAACGTAAGGCTGGAGACGTAAGCAATGAACAGTGATTACCTTAAATAAGTGATGGCTTATAATGTTATTAATCAAGATGAACCTTCTATGTTCACAATTAAGAGCATAGCTGGAGAGTTAAAACTCACTGTCAGAATGACAAAATTAAAAAGGAAAGAAATCCAAGTAGAAGGTATACGCAAGAAATCAGATGGCATACTCTAATGAGTGTAGTGTTTACCCTTGACTACAGCCCTGTGCATATGCAAATATATAAAGGTAATAAATTGACATGAGCCCTTCCTTGCCTGCAATAGGTGTGGGTGATGTTTTTTTTTGCTGTTTTTGTTTTTACTGTAAATCCAATTCCATGTATGTGTGTTTCACCTACATCCTATCCTTTCCAAAAGAAGGTGTAGCCTGAGCTGGGCTCACTGACTTGTCCTTCACCCGATAACCTAGTTTCAGTCCAAGCAGCATTGTCTGTATTTAAAGTAGCTATCTCATGACTAGTGAGAGCTCTTCTTCTCTCTGGTCTGTTGTTATTCTTTAAGTCTAGAAGCATCCCGATATTTCATGTTCCACTAGTCTTGATGCTTGTTGTTTTAAGGGGCCTAACATCGAAGGTCATCGGCCCTCCACTAGTCTTAATATGGTAATATCATTCTGTCTTAATTTCAGTCTGCAAAAATTGAAGTGAATTTCTGGGTGCGGTTCCCCAGACAGGTTCTAATGTGATTACCAATGTTTAGCTCACTTTTTCTGGGGCCTTTCCCATGCAGGATGGGCAGCAGTTATTCTAATGAGGCCTGCCCAGTCACAGATGCAGGACCAGATCCCTGAGTAGTCATGGATCTCTTGGAGGCGACCATCCCACAACTGCTGCCAATGTGCAGATGCAGATTAGTAGCTCCCAGTTTCACTCAAAACCTGCTACCACCACCCTCTGCCCTTATCCCATTGCCGTTGGACTTCTGAAGGAAATGAAATGAGAAATTGCCATTGATGTGATTTTGTTTAAAATAGATCGCATCTTGCCAGGAAGTGACCCACACACTATGATTCCGGAGCCATTTATCATGGCACATAAAACATGAGACATGTGATTTCAAACAGTGGAAATGCAATGAACTGCCGTAGCCTCAAGAAAGTTGAACAGCACCTTTATAGCTAGTCTGTCTGGCATGACCTCTTCTGCCTCCAAAGTCATTGGAAACTTCAAAGATAACAGGTTCCTCCTCCATCCTTTTTGCCATTGGGTTGAACGTATGATGGTTCATTCACCATATCCAATGTTGGGGTATTGCCAATCACCCTCTTCCACCTTCCAAGCCGTTGACCACCCAGAAAGAGATGTATTTGGTTTGTGAGAGCTATTTGATTTTTCTCAAGTCTGCCAGCAAGCTGGTGAGGACCCTCCTATCTGCTACCTGGGACATGCCACATGGGAGTATCACCTCTACCCCTGCTATGACAGCATAGTAGGTTCTGCCTACTCTTCCACTTCAGATGATAATGAAGTTTCTATGAACCGATTCTATCACCAGCTCAGCAGTTTTCTCCCAGATACCAAGGATAAAATCTTGTTGCTTAGTGATTTCATTGCCAGAGTGGAAAGAGACAATCGATTATGGGAGAGTGTCTTGGGTGATCGAGGTATAGGAAACTGCAATGCAAATGGGCTGTTGCTTCTTGGTCTCTTTGTTGAGCATAAGCTCTTCATCACCAATGCACATTTCCACCTACCTAATCAGTTCAAGACCACGTCGATGCATCAACATTCCAAGCACCGACATCTCATTGACTGTGTCATCACTAGGCAGCATGACGGACAAGATGTTTTGATTGCAAGGACAGCACGTAACATTGATGACTGCTGGACTGATCAGAGACTTCTAATTAGGAACCCACAGTCTTACTTCTTGAACCCCTCCAGAAAAATTAAACATCATCAACCTTCAGGATAAAGTTGCTCACACTGTATTCGAAGACACTCTTTTAAATCAACTAACTAAATGTCCAGTCAATGCAAAAGAGGTTGAATCAGAGTGGTCCTTGTTTATAAACAGCATCAGAGAGACTGCAAAGAAGGCCATTAGCTATGATATAAGAAAGAGAAAGGACTGGTTCGATGGTAATAATGAAGAGATTCTGAGTCTCATCAGTGCTAAATAGGATGCTTCCCTGTCTCTCGCTCAAGATCCATCTTGTGCAGAAGATAAACCACAAGCAAAAATGTCAGATTAAAATGAGAGTAATAAAAAACAACTGATGGCAACAAACGGCTAAGGAACTCTAGAATCTATCTGATGCAGTTACCCATGGAAATTTTATGCTGGAATAAAAGAGCTGTATGGATATGTTCGTTCTTCATCGGGTACCCTGAAAAATCGCTGACAATACTACCATTTTCACTGACAGACAGGACATCTTGAACCCCTTGAAGACTTCAGCTTGCTCCTAAATTGCATTTCTTCTGCTGCTGAAGAGTTTCTCCAGTGTGTGCCACAATGTCCTTCACAACTTTGGATAGCAGTCCCACCTACTTTTCAGGAATTTAGTAAGCCTCTGAATAATCTCAAACCAAGAAAGACTCTTGGACTTGACAACATTCCCCTTGAGCTCATCCAAAGTGGAGGCTTATCTCTGAAAACCAGCCTTTTCTTCTGATTCTTCTAAAATGGGAATCTTGTGAACTCAATGCTGACATAAAGCATATGTGGTAATTACCATGGCATAACTCTGCTCTCCATAGCTGGTAAAATATTTGCTAGAATTCTGTTGAATCATTTCCTGATGGTCTCTGAAAATGTACTTCTTAAATCCCAGTGCGGGTTCTGTCCCTCAAGAGGCACTACTGATATGATCTTCTGTGCAAGACAACTCCAGGAAAAGTGCAGAGAACAACAAAAGCCATTCTTCAGATGAAGGTACTCACACAGCCAGGTCCTGGAACTGCCTTTCAAGATTTCAGTATTTTTATCTCCAGGATGCCTCTAGAACATGGGTTCCAAACCTGGGGGTACTGGGGGTAATTACCCCTGTGGGGGTAAAACAGTTATTCTGCAGGGGTAATAATGCTGGTAATTTTTGTATATAGGAACCCACAGTAATGATAGATCTGTGTCACTTGGCTTGCGCTCTCTTGCGCTGCATGTAAACCAATAAAAAGCATGGCGATGTGTGTGTAGGTAGCTTCTCACTGTGTTTTATCATTTTCTAGCAGCTGCCATGTCCGCTTTCTCACATGTGAAGGAGAGGAACGAGTGTGCACGGGAATGGACGAGGACGACTCAGTTTGAGTTTACTCGAGCACTAACTCTCTCGTTTCATTTGTTTTGCATTGCACTTGGTATCGAGCTGTATTAGTGTACATACTGTTCTACAAGATCCTACCCCCCGTTCTAAAAAATATCTATGTATTATTTGTAGGTAGGTGTCTATGTATTATTTGTAGGCTAACAATAATAATTTTCACGTTTTGATGTGTTTTTTCAATATTGTTATTAGTAAACCAATTATTTTGCGTCATGAAAGGTTATTTTCATGCAACATTGTGAACCACAGAATAAAAATCATTAGCCCATAGCAAGTAGTTCATGTATTTTTCTGTTGTCCGTTCATTTCGTAGCAGTGTTTAACGATTGTTTTAGGTGACATGGCTTCTACATCCTGAAAAAAGAAAAAGAAAAAAAAGCATTCATATAAAGAAGCATTTCTACAATGGGGTTTCATGAATCTTGTTGACAAGAATATAGAAAAGCCTCAGTGTGTTATATGTAATAATGTTCTTAGTGCAGAGATCATGCAACTGAACAAATTAAAAGAACATTTTGAGAAAGTTCACAAGGAGTTCGCAGGTAAAGACATTGATTTTTTTAAGAGAAAAGAGAGTATTCTGTAGTCTTCACGATTGGATTCCACTGGAAATGTACAAAAAGCAACTGACTCGTACCTTCAAGCTTCATATCAAATTGCTTATCGCATTGCTATGAACAAGAAAACCGCACACTATAGGAAAGGAACTCATCAAACCTTCACCACCCGTTATTGGTGATCAACACGTGGCTAAGATTAATCAGTACAATTTGTTAGTTGAATAACATCATTTTGACAACCGTCATTTCTGAAATTAAAGAAAGTTCTACGTTTTCGCTGCAATTGGACGAGTCAACCGAAGTAGCTTCGTGTTCACAATTACTGGTATTTACTCAATACTTTAAAAAGCAGACCTGGCCAACAGCTGGAAACTGCAGATGATGATGATGATGATGATGATGATGATGATGATGATGACGACGACGACGACTCAGTACTTGTACTTTAAAGATAACCGTGTAAAAGAGGAATACTTGTTCTGCAAGTCTTTGCCCACCACTGCTCGCGGCAGAGACATATTCAAGTGCTAAAACAGTTTATTGAGGTAAAAAAGGACTGAACTAGTCAAAAATAGTTGGCGTTTGTACAAACCATGATGGGTATTCGTTCTGGACTTCAAGCACTCATGATACAAGTTGCCCCTTAAATTTTGTCTTATCAATGAATGATACACCATTTCACTTTAGCTGTTAAGACGGTTTCCTCAGATTTACTAAGCGCATTGAGTGATGTAATAAAATTGCGAATTATATTCGTGGCAGCGCTATGAATTCCAGATTATTCAACATTTTGTGCGATGAAGTTGGTGCCAAATTTAATAGCCATTTGTACCACACAGAGGTTTGCTGGGTGTTGAGAGGGAAGGTTTTAAACAGGATTTGTGAGTTCCGTGAAGAAATAGGGATGTTTCTCAAAAACCAGACAACACAACAAGAAATAGAGTTGTACTAAAAATTATAAGATAAAACATCTGTCAAAACGCTGGCATATCTTGCTGATTGTTTCTGTGAAATTAACAGTCTGAATATCTCATTACAAGTAAATATGACGAATATCTTGTTAACTGTCATTAGTTAATTAAGGAAGTACATTTAAATTGTAATTACGGATATTTTTGTGGAATTTTAGAGTAATAATCTACCTGATAGCCACTCCTATTAGGGAATCGAAAGATTGGCCTTGTAATCAGTTCATATGAACAGTATTTTTTTATATGATGTTTGGATTAAGCAGGGCTTGAGTCATAACTCAAGATTAAAATTGCCAACTATCAGGCAGATTGTCTCTTTCAGATTTTATTTGAAAAAGAAATACCATTACAGGGTACTTCCAGTTATGGAGTACAAATGATGTCTAACAATTGCCAATGAAGTTTTCAATGCAGAGTCCGCTATGGTCTGGATAATGGAATCTGGGATTTTATTTATTCTTAAGAAGTTCAGCATCTCCTCAGGAATTGCCACTCTAGCACCAGTCGTAAGGCCAATGACTTCCCATTATGTCATTTCATACTTTTTTCCGAGATCCTCAATGGATGGCTCATATAAGACCTCTTTTCTCCTCACGCACTAATCGAGACTGCTGTTCATTTGTATGCATGTGATGTTTTCTTTGATAACATTTTAAAGGGGGGTAAAATCAGTTTCCCAGGTAGGTCATAGTGGTAACAAGACTGAAAAGTTTAGGAACCGCTGCTCTAGAACAAGTAGATCATTTCCTCCATCTAGGAAGTATTCTTTCGTGTAACTGCTCAATGGAGAACAGAATACATGCTGCCCATATAGCTTTCAGATACCTTACACATTGAAAGTTCCTGAATAAAGATCTAAGCATACAGTATATAAACAAATTGATGGTGTATCGAGCAGTTGTCATCTCCACCCTGCTCGATGGATGCGAAACCTAATTCTATATCCCCATGATATGAAGAAACTAGAATGCTCCATCAAGAGAAGCTCAGATATATTATAAACAACAAATGGGATGACTACATTCCAAACATAACAGTTCTAGAGAGGGCCAAGATGAACGGTATAGAGGTCACCATTGTTGGTCACTAGCTTGGATGGATTGGGCATGAAAGATGACAGACTTCCTCGAAAAAATTTTGTATAGTGAAATCAGTACAGGCAGAAGACTCCATGGTGCTTCTCTGAAGCGCTGTTAAAGATCAGATTAAGAAGACCTACAGGAACACTGACATTGATCCAAGTACTTGGTATATTGTTGCAGAAAACTGCACTCACTGGTGCACAACTACTGCAGCTGCTGTTGCACAATATGAGCATGAACATCATAGACAGTAAATAGGAAAATGTTGAAGGCATAAACCGTGCCAGGCTCAACCACGACTTTCTCCCTCTATAAGTTGCAACCAGTGTGGCTGTATGTTTCATACCAGGATTGGTCTCCTTAGCCATCAAAGTAATCTGCATTCCAAAATACAAATATACTGTAAATACTCAGATCTGCGTATCAGCCAACGACGAGATACTATGAGAAAGAACTGGAATCACAGATAAGGGTTTATTACAGTTGATGTTATACTGTATAGAAAAATAAGTTACAGGTATGTGAGTGACCTCAATAAAGTTTGGGTTGGATAACAGGCAATGTATAATGGTAAATGGATGAAAAGTCAGGTTGTAACTTTCACCAAGAGGAAAAGTCCTCTCAGTTGAATTACAGAACTTTGTTAATGGAGTGAATGTATTTCATATGGACTCTCTCAGTATCTACAGTAGATGTTAACATAAGGAAAGATCTTTGTTGGGAAAATCATATAAACAAATGGTTATGAGGATATTTAAGGATTCTAATATCTAATATCTTGTAATAATATCTTGTAATATTTGTAGAAAACACGTAAAGCCGGGCCCGAGGTGTAGGGGTAGCGCGTGTGCATCTTACCCAGAGGCCCTTGGTTTGATTCTCAGCCAGGTCAGGGATTTTTACCTGGATCTGAGGGCTGGTTCGAGGTCCACTCAGCATACGTGGTCGCTTGGTAGGCCAAGGCCCTTCAGGGCTGTAGTGCCATGGGGTTTGGGGTTAGAAAACACATAAAGGAGGAGGCATATGTTACTGGTAAGACACCAGTTAGAGTACGATTCCACTGTATGAGAACTGAAAAAAAAATCTAAGTAGGAATACAGCACGATTTGTTCTGGAGGATTTCTGACAGAAGAGTAGTTTTATGAAAATGTTACAAACTTCGTGCTGGGAAAACTTAAGAGTAAGGAGACAAACTGCTCAACAAAGCAGTATGTTCAGAGCTGCCAGTGGAGAGATGGCATGGAATGACATTAATTGACGAATAAACTTGAATGAAGTTTTGAAAATTAGGAAAAATATGAAGACAAAGTTGGAATTCAAGAGGACAAATTGGGGTAGATATTCACTAAAAAAGAGGAATTAGAGATTGTAATAATTTACCAAGGGAGATGTTCGATAAAATTCTTAGTTCTCTGAAATCTTTTAATAAAAGACTATGTAAACAATTGATAGGGAATCTGTCACCTGTATGACAGCCCTAATTGCAGATCAGTGGTGATTGATTGATTGATTGATTTATTTATTTATTTATTGATTTATTTATTTATTTATTGATTTATTTATTTACTTATTTATTTATTTATTTATTTATTTATTTATTTATTTATTTATTTATTTATTTATTTATTTATTTATTTATTTATTTATTTATTTATTTATTTATTTATTTATTTATTTATTTATTTATTTATTTATTTATTTATTTATTTATTTATTTATTTATTTATTTATTTATTTATTTATTTATTTATTTATTTATTTATTTATTTATTTATTTATTTATTTATTTATTTATTTATTTATTTATTTATTTATTTATTTATTTATTTATTTATTTATTTATTTATTTATTTATTTATTTATTTATTTATTTATTTATTTATTTATTTATTTATTTATTTATTTATTTATTTATTTATTTATTTATTTATTTATTTATTTATTTATTTATTTATTTATTTATTTATTTATTTATTTATTTATTTATTTATTTATTTATTTATTTATTTATTTATTTATTTATTTATTTATTTATTTATTTATTTATTTATTTATTTATTTATTTATTTATTTATTTATTTATTTATTTATTTATTTATTTATTTATTTATTTATTTATTTATTTATTTATTTATTTATTTATTTATTTATTTATTTATTTATTTATTTATTTATTTATTTATTTATTTATTTATTTATTTATTTATTTATTTATTTATTTATTTATTTATTTATTTATTTTACTAAGACTTGTCAACTAAATTAAAATAAATCTTTAATTTAGCACTCATCCAAAAATTCTGAAATTTCAGGCCATTTCAAAACTGTTACTGGCTTTAATCAGCTATATTTATTCTAATCAAAGTTTGAAAAACCTTACATTTTTCAAAATTTGATGTCACCGAAAACTGCAGGAATGTGCATCTTAATAGGATTGTCCTCTTTTTAATAAGCGTTTCTTATACAAACAATTACTCTGCACCATTGCTTATCACTTGTTCTTAAAAGGTTTTAGTAATGAAGTGCCTGATTTAAAAGGATTACTGTGTTGGATTAAATCATTTAATTATTTACCTACATTATAATATCTAATAGACTTAAACTACTCCCTAAAGTATCAAAAACTTCCGTGCTTGATACACCTAGATATACTAATAACCTTATAGAAAAAGGTAAGCCAAATATAAGCTAATGGGTTCATACCCCGTAAATAGAATATTGTCCTCCTTTTTAATCTTCAATACTCCTGCAGATTTCTTATTTACTATTATTTGAATTCTTGGCACACTTATTTCCACTACATCTGCTTCGTGAAAAAAAGCAACACCGGCAAACATCAAAGCCCAGAGAAGACAGCTGAAATAACGTGGTCCTTGGTAGGCCAATACAAACAAATACTTATATACAATACAAACAAACAAAAATAAATTGGCAGCTGTAGGCGACCTGCATGTCTGTGAGAATGGGTTCTTTCCTGTTGTGATAACCGAGTGAGTGGCTGTCAGCAGCCCTGAAGATGGTTTTCCGTAGGTTTTCATTTTCACACGAGGCAAATACTGGGGCTTTACCTTAATTATGGCCATAGTCACTCTTTCCCACTTCTAGCCCTTTCCTACCCGGTTGTCGCCATAAGACCTATTGTTTTGGTGTGATGTTAAGCAAATGGTAGTGAGAGGATGAATAAAGGAAAGTTATTGTAATGTGTACTAACGTAAAACATAAAAGAGTAAAGTTGATGTTCTAAAATAAAATTTATCTTATGCAACAGTTGTGATATAAAACGACTTGTGAATACTGAGAGTTTTCTTATATTTTTCTCCCTCATATTCACTGATTTGAAAGGGAGGGATTTCTTTATGGGGAATAAGTATATCTGTGCCATCCTCCAAATGAGTTGGAGTAATTGAATTTTAGTCAGAGAATATTCTTAGTCTTCAGGAATAGTATTTTTATTTTATAAAAGTTGTTTAGATGTAGGCTACACTTAAAGCTGATGGCCGCACATAAAATTTTTTTACTAACAAAAACTAATACCCAAAACTTATACATTCCAACCAATGGACAATTGTGTTAAAAAATTGAGTTGACTTATTTCTGAATAGACTGTAAATAAACCATATTATTTTTGCAAACTCTATACATACATTTTTTAACTAACAAAGTATGGCCCTCAATTCAGGCTTTCAGAAAACTTCAGTTTCTATGTAAGAATAAAAACCAAGTAAATTAACATTCTGTTTATTGCTTAGGTTATTCAGATTTTATTGTCAGTGATCTTTTGTTTTCTGCTTGCTTTTTTGAATATAATCATGTAAAAAATTAGTGTGATCTTCGTCTTCTGCCATAGAAAAGCATTGAAAATATGCAGTGAAAACTGCATAAGTGGCTTGTTCAGCATCTGTGTCAGTGCAACATAAGAAGAAAAATCTGCTGGTTTCAATAGAGATTCTGCTCTGCACTCTGCATTAGCTTAAGTACCAACACACTTGTGGTTATTGCAGTACACTACCTGCAAAATTCATAACATTGATCCTCTAATTGCCATTCACAGCCAGTACTAGGGATGAGATAAATGATCACTTGACAGTATCATGTTCCTCTGTGTGCGTTACACTGTAGTATTAGGTTGGAATATTAAGATATAAAAGTAACATAATACAAGTTGCAGGTCAAATTTTGGGAGGAACAGTCACTATACCTTCTGCCTCTTGCAGCCCCTAGCCTTTCCTCAGTTGATATACAAATAGCAGAACTCTTATTTCACCATCTTACTTTCCTCTCTCCCACTGCGTCTTTTGCCAATTCAACACTCACATTCTTAAATATTCCTAGAAAATATTTACAATGACCCATTTACACTCCGAGAACTAATCTTCTGTATATTGTCCCTTTTCTTTTGTACTGGTAAAAATTATGATAGCAGCTGTTGCTGCACTGCCCCACAGGTTGCAGTCGATGACAAAGTTTCAGGAAGGACAGATACACGTGATGGAACATGCAGTGGCTTTTCAGGACCTGATACTGTATTTGAATACCATGTACATTATCAGAACTACATGAACTGATGATATTATTATTATTATTATTATTATTATTATTATTATTATTATTATTATTATTATTATTATTATTATTATTATTCTTTCGAATGGGCCACCAGAGGACCACGTGCCAATTTCAATTCCTTCTTCTTTGTTCTTTCCTTTTCTTCCAGTACGCTTTCATCTGTTCACTATGTTTCTTCTTTCTGTCTTCAGACCACTTTGAACCAGTCGTTTTTACTTTCCTACCTTGGAATCCTTCTATTTTCAATACTTTTAACCGAAAGCCTTCTCTATTATTTATTTCTTCTGTTGTTATATTGTTTTTTTCTAAATCCTTTCTTACTTCGTTGACCCAGCTTGTCGTTGATTTCTTACTCCACAAATATCTGAAAATCTTACTGGTTAATCTACTATCTTGCATTCGATATAAATGTCCAAAAAACATAAGTCTCCTTTTCCTCATTACATCTGATATATTTTCTATTTTTTGATATATTTCAGCATTACTTCGTAATTTCCAACCTTCTGCTGTGTTTTGTGGGCCTAATATTTTCCTCATGATTCGCCTTTCTAGTATTTCTAGCTTATCTAAATTATAGTTTAATGCCAGACACTCGCTTGCATATAGGCATTCTGGCTTCACTACTGTGTTGTAATGCCTTATTTTTGCATTTTTGGATAGGCATCTTTTATTGTAGATATCTTTGGTGACACCATAAGCTCTCTCCATTTTATGTACCCTCTCCTCTACTGCAGATTTTTCTAAACCATTTTCTTGGATTATTTCCCCTAGATATTTGAATTTTTTTACCCTCTCTATTTGGCCAATATCTGTTTTCAGAAATTTTGGTGCATCCCAAATATTTGTTAAAAATTTTGTTTTTTCTGCAGAAATTCTTAAGCCAGTTCTGCTGGCGATTCTTTCCAAGACATTTACTTGGGTTACAGCAGATGTCACATTTTCAGAAAGTATTGCAAAGTCATCTGCAAATGCAAGACAATTTATTTCAATCCTTTTGTTTCCTCTTCCTAACCTTATCGGTGAAATGTTGAGTTCAATAAGTTTTTCGTTCCAAATTCTCACTATTTTCTCTAGGACACAATTAAAAAGAATTGGGGATAGTCCGTCGCCTTGTCGTACACCAGTTTTTATTTTGAAAGGCTGTGATATCTCTCCCAGAAATTTCACTTTATTATTAACGGCAAGACTTTCGCTGATGTTTTGAAGGATATCAGAGACAGGGTGAAGCCGGAAGACAGTGGAGCAGGCATTCGATCTATCCGTAAAACAAGAGCGGTAGCTGTACTTCTTGAATTTAACAAAACAACTAAGATGGAAAATAGGGAGGTATTCAGTAATTCTCTGAGAGATGCCCTCGGACGAGATGGCGATGTAAAGGCTTTAATCTCCCGAACTACACTGGAGATTCGAGACATGGATGGTGTCACTACCGTCGCAGAGTGGAGGAAGCTGTAAGACGAGATTCCGGCAACCCCCATGGAGAACTGAAAATATCGGTCTCGAAACCAAACCGCTGGGGACAGAAACTTGCCATCTTCGAAACCAAAGACGAGGACGCTCAGAAACTACTGGAAGCAGGAAGAATCAAGATAGGATGGCTATACTGCAGAGTACGAGCTAGAACTATGTTACCTCGCTGCTTCCGGTGCCTATCATATGGGCATCTGGCAAGGAACTGCACAGGCCCCGACAGAAGCAAGCTCTGTTTTAAGTGTGGAGAATCTGGCCACAAGGCAGTAGACTGTAAAAAGAACAATCCATGATGCATGCTTTGTTCAGACAAGGGTGTCAATGAAGCTGAACGAAATCATATTCCTGGATCGGGAGCATGTGCAATATTTCGTGAAGCTCTGGAAAAGGCAGAAAATCATAGTAAATGATGCGAATACTTCAAGCAAATATGCACAGGAGTCAAACAGCTAACGATCTTATGACACAGCTGATTTACGAGATGGAAGTAGACATCGTTATTATTAGCGAACCATATCAAGAGAGAGACCATTCAGGGTGGTTTGTGGATAACCTCGGAACAGCTGCAATTTGGATACCAGATCCAGAAAAAGTCCCAGTAACACAGCATGGATGCGATGACGGTTTTGTTTGGGTACAGACTGGGGGAATCACTATTGTAAGCTGTTATTTTACACCAAATGAATCTGTTTCCAACTTTCAGATGAAACTTGATGGTCTTGAGGACGTAATACGCAGAATGGAAAACAAACTAGTGGTCGCTGGTGACGTAAACGCTCAAGCGTTGGAATGGGGCATGCCACAAACAGACTCCAGAGGATGTCGTATAATGGAGATGGTAGCCAGAACAGGTTTGGTGGTCAACAACATTGGAAATGTGCCAATATTTCGACGGCCAGGATGTCAGGGAACAATACCGGATGTAACCTTCTCATCAGA
The DNA here is from genome assembly GCF_040414725.1 of Anabrus simplex. NCBI lineage: Eukaryota > Metazoa > Arthropoda > Insecta > Orthoptera > Tettigoniidae > Anabrus > Anabrus simplex. The sequence continues at coordinate 106,907,377 of NC_090265.1, read as the reverse complement.
GGATATTACGCCTAAGATTTGCGAATGGAAAGTGATAGAGAACTACACGGGGAGCGATCATCAATATATCATCTTTCGACTGCTCCAAGAATCTCCTCAAGAAAGAAACATTTTGTGCAGGCCAGCACGGTGGAACATAGCCGGCATTGACAAGGAAAAGTTCATTGATGTAATTCGGAATGGAATGGACAACATAACTGAAAAATGTTTTGCTCGTACAGGGAAAGAAGCAGCTGGTGTATGTGTTGAACTCACTATGCAGCTAATCTATCAAGCATGCAACGCCTCAATGTCCCGAAGGAGACCGCGAAACAGCAAGCGCCCAGCGTACTGGTGGACCGAAGAGATTGCTGAACTGAGAAAGAATTGTCTGCGACTTCGACACAGGGCTCAGAGGATGAGAGGCAGTCAAGAGAATACCTCAGTCACAGCGGAGTACAAGTCAGCGAAGAAGGAACTCCGTAATGCAATCAGAAAAATTAAAGCCGATAAATGGTGGGCACTGCCTAAAGAAGTAGATGATGATCCATGGGGACAAGGTTATAAGATTGTCATGAAGAAACTCGGGACATTCTCAACCCCGAGTGCGGATCCGCAAACAATTAAACAAATTGTGGATACACTATTCCCAGACCATCCAGAGAGGATTGACTGTGACTACGAGAAAGAACTGGATGATATACCCCCCTTTACTGTAGAAGAGCTGAATAGAGCTATTAGCTCTCTTAGAAACAAGAAAACTCCAGGACCAGATGGTATACCTGCAGAAGTGCTAAAGATAATAGCAGAACTATGCCCAGAACTGTTGCTGAATATGTACAACCATTGCCTGCAAACGGGTGTTTTTAGTCCCCGATGGAAAATGGCTCGTTTGGTTCTGATCAGCAAAGGAAAACTTGGTGGTTATAGACCTTTATGTATGCTGGACACAGCTGGAAAAGGCCTGGAGAAACTTCTGCAGCCCAAAATCCTCTCAGCAGTTCAACTAGCAGGGGATCTATCTGTTTGCCAACATGGATTTCGGAGAGGACACTCGACGCTAGATGCAGTGTGGGAGGTGGTGAATACAGCAGAAAGGGCACAAACGGGCAAACATCTTTCCCGTAAATTGACACTTCTTGTGACCCTGGATGTGAAGAATGCCTTCAATTCTGCAAGATGGAGCGGCATGTTGGTAGCTCTTGAAGAAACTTTCAAGCTACCACAATATCTTATGCGCATAATGAGAGATTACTTCAAAGATCGCACTCTGTTGTATGATACGGAAGATGGAGAAAAGACAAAGCGTCTGACGGCTGGTGCAGCGCAGGGATCGATCCTTGGTCCAGATCTTTGGAACATAATGTATGATGGCTTGTTAAGTTTGGAGATGCCAGAGGACACGAAGCTTGTGGGCTACGCTGTTGATGTGGCCGCCTTGATAGTAGCTCGTGATGTTGAAATAGCTCAAATTAAACTGAACCAGGTGATGCGGCGCATAAAAGAATGGATGATGAGCCACAGTCTAACATTAGCCGAACACAAAACGGAGATAGTTCTTCTGATGAGGAAAAGGATCGAAACTCTTGTACCAATGACTGTTGGAGAGTTAGTGATAGAAACATCTGCGAGCACAAAATATCTAGGAGTGACACTTGACTCCAAGCTCACATTCTGGACTCATATTCAGAGAGTAACAGACAAGGCAGTAAAATACATGACTGCACTTAGCAGACTAATGGGAAATATTAAAGGTCCGAAATCCAATAAACGACGTCTTCTCATGTCGACGGTTCAGTCAGTGCTTCTATATGGTTCTGAAATCTGGGCTGAATCCTTGAGATTTGCTTGGTATCGGAGAAGGATAGCTGCCGTACAACGGAGAGCGGCTTTACGTATTGCATGTGCATACCGCACTGTTTCCGAACCGGCAATCCTCACGGTGGCAGCAATAGCCCCAATAGACCTTCTTGCATTGGAGCGGCATGAAATCTGGCGTACCAAAGGAGAGCTGGGAAAGAAATGTGCAAAGAAGCGCGCCTTCAGTCAACTGATGAGGCGATGGCAACTCAGATGGGAAAGTGACCCTCGAGGCAAATGGACCAAGCGACTGATACCACGCTTGGATATCTGGGTTGAAAGGGCCCATGGTGAAATAAATTACTACCTCACGCAGCTTCTAACAGGACATGGATATTTCCGGAAATTCCTGCATAAAGTGGGCAGAGCGAGTGACGCAGCATGCATATACTGCGATGATATTGACGACGTATATCACACCTTTTTTGTATGCGGCCATTGGACAATTCAGAGAAGATGTGTGGAAACTGAACTAGGGGAATTGACAACAGATAATGTTATTTCGGTGATGCTGCGAAACCAGGAATCCTGGGATCGTGTGGCAGTACATGTGGAGGACATCCTTCGTCAGAAGAAGAAGGATTTGGAAGCATACGAACGTTCGTAAAGGAGAAATGAAGAAAGAAGACGTCTGAAAGACAAAGCACGATATCACCCTGAAGTAATGCGAGAGCGGTTCCGGGGTGATGACTCACATCGTGGGAAAAGGGTGTGTGGTTTTTAGTGGGTAAGAATCCCACACACTTGTGGAGTGCGGACCCTTCACAAGTGTCTTTCTGAAGATTTTCCACAATCCCTCGTAAAAAAAAAAAAAATTATTATTATTATTATTATTATTATTATTATTATTATTATTATTATTATTATTATTATTATTATTATTATTATTATTATTATTATTATTATTATTATATGGTTCATTTTTGTGGGTTACTGTAGTCACGTCCTAGTTCGTGAACCATGGGCAACGGCTGAGTGGCCTAGGACTATACAATTCACCGGTGGTCCATAACCCGTTAGAGGAGAGATCCTCACTTGGACTATGTGCAAGTAGGGCAGCATCCTGCTTCATGAAGTTACCGAGCTCAGAACACTTTCAGCAAGCATCGGACCTATGGGAGTAATGGAGTCCCACTCCCATTTGACAGGCAAGGGACTCCTTGGAAACAACTTGGCGAACGAAATGGAATTCGATGGGGAGCTATCAATATTAATGGGGCTTTTGGAAGAAGGAAGGTAGAACTGGCTGAGTCAGCAAAGAGGATGCATCTGGATGGCTAGGAGTAAATGATATTCGGGTAAGGGGAGATAATGAGGAAGAGATTGGAGATTATAAAGTGTACTTGACAGGTGTTAGAAAGGGAAGGGCAGAGTCTGGGGTAGGGCTCTTTATCAGGAATACCATTGCACGCAGCATAGTTTCTGTTAGGCATGTAAATGAGCGAATGATGTGGGTAGATTTGTCAGTTGCAGAAATTAGGACTAGAATTGTGTCCGTGTATTCACCATGTGAGGGTGCAGATGAGGATGAAGTGGACAAGTTTTATGAAGCATTGAGTGATATCGTGGTCAGGGTCAACAGCAAGGATAGAATAGTGCTAATGGGTGATTTCAATGCGAGAGTTGGGAATAGAACTGAAGGACACGAAAGGGTGATTGGTAAATGTGGGGAAGATATGAAAGCTAATGGGAATGGGAAGCGTTTGCTGGACTTCTGTGCTAGTATGGGTTTAGCTGTTACGAATACATTCTTCAAGCATAAGGCTATTCACCGCTACACATGGGAGGCTAGGGGTACCAGATCCATAATAGACTATATCTTAACAGACTTTTAATTCAGGAAATCTTTTAGGAATGTACGAGTTTTTCGCGGATTTTTCGATGATACAGACCACTATCTGATCTGTAGTGAACTAAGTATCTCTAGGCCTAGGGTAGAGAAAGTGAAATCTGTCTGCAAACGAATAAGGGTAGAAAATCTCCAGGACGAGGAAATTAGACAGAAGTACATAGATATGATTAGTGAGAAGTTTCAAACAATAGACAGTAAGCAGGTTCAGGATATAGAAAGTGAATGGGTGGCATACAGGGATGCTGTAGTAGAAACAGCAAGGGAATGCCTAGGAACAACTGTGTGTAAAGATGGGAAAAGGCGAACATCTTGGTGGAATGATGAAGTGAGAGCAGCTTGTAAACGTAAAAGGAAGGCTTATCAGAAATGGCTCCAAACAAGGGCTGAGGCAGACAGGGCTTTGTACGTAGATGAAAGAAACAGAGCGAAACAAATAGTTGTTGAATCCAAAAAGCAGTCATGGGAAGATTTTGGTAATAACCTGGAAGGGCTAGGTCAAGTAGCAGGAAAACCTTTCTGGACAGTAATAATGAATCTTAGGAAGGGAGGGAAAAAGGAAATGAACAGTGTTTTGAGTAATTCAGGTGAACTCATAATAGATCCCAGGGAATCACTGGAGAGGTGGAGGGAATATTTTGAACATTTTCTCAATGTAAAAGGAAATCATCATGGTGGTGTTGCAAACAGCCAAGCTCATGGGGAGGAGGAAAATGATGTTGGTGAAATTATGCTTGAGGAAGTGGAAAGGATAGTAAATAAATAGTAAATAAACTCCATTGTCATAAGGCAGCAGGAATAGATGAAATTAGACCTGAAATGGTGAAGTATAGTGGGAAGGCAGGGATGAAATGGCTTCATAGAGTAGTAAAATTAGCGTGAAGTGTTGGTAAGGTACCTTCAGATTGGACAAAAGCAGTAATTGCACCTATCTATAAGCAAGGGAACGGGAAGGATTGCAACAACTATCGAGGTATCTCACTGATTAGTATACCAGGCAAAGTATTCACTGGCATCTTGGAAGGGAGGGTGCGATCAGTCGTTGAGAGGAAGTTGGATGAAAACCAGTGTGGTTTCAGACCACAGAGAGGCTGTCAGGATGAGATTTTCAGTATGCGCCAGGTAATTGAAAAATGCTACGAGAGGAATAGGCAGTTGTGTTGGTGTCGTCCCGTTTGCGGTCACTCAGGTAGAATACAAAAATAAACTAGTTTTGACGGGTGAGACATTGTCCCATTTGCGATCACTCTTATCAGTGGGGATATGGAATTCCCTACTCAAGGACTGGTACAGGCAGACAGCCTTTTAAATAACTGGCGACAGCTGCGTGCTAGGCTTCGGATACTGAAACTCATTAAAGTAATTATGTTTACCGCTTGAGTACGATGCGTTAATATTGGGACAAGGAGACTAAATAATACTTATTTGTACCTTTTATTTAGGGTTAGCAGATGGTTATGGGTATAATCAAATGATTTTTGAAATGCAGGACAAAAGCAGGGCGTATTAAACCGTTAAACTTCTTCAAATTCAAAATAAATGTTTTGCTGTAACAATCTACTTCCTCGACATTGCGACACTTTTTGGGTTGTGTCTTGATTGCGGACAAGGCAAAAACCATCCAGATTCCGAATAACTAAATATACCCTGTCCAGATTGCGAACAAGAGATTAGTGTTGACGTGGATACATAAAACAGATACAATTTTCAAAACAGTCTCATATGAAATTTTTGTTCTGGTAGTAGTAACATTAACTGGTACATTGGGATGTTTTAGATAACCCAACAATATTTATAAAAATTTTATTCTTATTGAAAATGTTTAATAATTTAGTTTGGGGTAATCTTATGATTTAGAATATCCTTTTTATTGTATAACATAACTAGAGGGGCATTTGTTTATGGTGTATTAGTGAGAGTTGTTTTATTAATAGATTGTTATTATTATTATTATTATTATTATTATTATTATTATTATTATTATTATTATTATTATTATTATTATTATTATTATTATCTTTTTTGATACTAGGTCTTATGGTGACGATGGGATAGGAAAGGCCTAGGAGTTGGAAGGAAGCGGTCCTGGCCTTAATTAAGGTACAGCCCCAGCATTTGCCTCGTGTGAAAATTAGAAACCACGGAAAATCATCTTCAGGGCTGCCGACAGCCGAACCCTTAAGCTGCCTGTTCCTGAAATTCGGACGAAACGCTACTCGGGCGCTTCGACACCTCAACACGCTCACAGCTATGAAGATAGGTGTATTTTCTAAAATACGCTCCTTTTGTAGACCATTGGCGGCGTCTGTCTGTCTTCGGATCTCATGTAAAAATTCTTTGGTGATACATTTAGGGTTACCGAGCGAGTTGGCCGTGCGGTTAGAGGCGCACAGGTGTGAGCTTACATCCGTGAGATAGTGGGTTCAAACCCCAGTGTCAGCAGCCCTGAAGATGGTTTACCGTGATTTCCCAATTTCATACCAGGCAAATGCTGGGGTTGTACCTTAGTTAAGGCCACGTCCGCTTCTTTCCCCATCGTCGCCATAAGACCTATCGGTGTCGGTACGACGTAAAGCAGATCCTAAAAGTAAAATAAATCTTTCTTTCTTTCTTTCTTTCTTTCTTTCTTTCTTTCTTTCTTTCTCTCTTTCTTAATCCGTTTACAGTCCAGGGTTGTTTTTTCCCTTGGACTCAGCGAGGGATCCCACCTCTACCGTCTCAAGGGCAATGTCCTGGAGAGTGAGACTTTGGGTCGGGGGATACAACTGCGGAGGATGATGATGATTAGTACCTCGCTTAGGTGGCCTCACCTCCTATGCTGAACAGAGGCTTGAGAGGGGGGGATTGCAAGGGATAAGCAAGGAAGAGGGAAGGAGGCGGCCGTGGCCTTAAGTTAGGTACCATCACGGCATTTGCCTGGAGGAAAAGTGGGAAACCACGGAAAACCACTTTGAGGGTGGTTGAGGAGGAAATGGAACCCTCCTCTACTCAGTTGACCTCCGGAGGCTGTGTGGACCCCGTTCCAGCCCTCGTACCAATTTTCAAATTTCGTGGCAGACTGGGGATTCGAACTCGGGCCTGGGTACCGAGGGAAGAGATGTTCGCCATACTGGGGGACTATGGAATTAAAGGTAGATTATTAAAATCAATCAAAGGCATTTATGTTGACAATTGGGCTTCAGTGAGAATTGATGGTAGAATGAGTTCTTGGTTCAGGGTACTTACAGGGGTTAGACAAGGCTGCAATCTTTCACCTTTGCTGTTCGTAGTTTACATGGATCATCTGCTGAAAGGTATAAAATGGCAGGGAGGGATTCAGTTAGGTGGAAATGTAGTAAGCAGTTTGGCCTATGCTGACGACTTGGTCTTAATGGCAGACTGTGCCGAAAGCCTGCAGTCTAATATCTTGGAACTTGAAAATGGGTGCAATGAGTATGGTATGACAATTAGCCTCTCGAAGACTAAATTGATGTCAGTAGGTAAGAAATTCAACAGAATTGAATGTCAGATTGGTGATACAAAGCTAGAACAGGTCGATAATTTCAAGTATTTAGGTTGTGTGTTCTCCCAGGATAGTAATATAGTAAGTGAGATCGAATCAAGGTGTAGTAAAGCTAATGCAGTGAGCTCGCAGTTGCGATCAGCAGTATTCTGTAAGAAGGAAGTCAGCTCCCAGACGAAACTATCTTTACATCGGTCTGTTTTCAGACCAACTTTGCTTTACGGGAGCGAAAGCTGGGTTTACTCAGGATATCTTATTCATAAGTTAGAAGTAACAGACATGAAAGTAGCAAGAATGATTGCTGGTACAAACAGGTGGGAACAATGGCAGGATGGTACTCGGAATGAGGAGATAAAGGCTAATTTAGGAATGAACTCGATGGATGAAGCTGTACGCATAAACTGGCTTCGGTGGTGGGGTCATGTGAGGCGAATGGAGGAGGATAGGTTACCTAGGAGAATAATGGACTCTGTTATGGAGGGTAAGAGAAGTAGAGGGAGACCAAGACGACGATGGTTAGACTCGGTTTCTAACGATTTAAAGATAAGAGGTATAGAACTAAATGAGGCCACAACACTAGTTGCAAATCGAGGATTGTGGCGACGTTTAGTAAATTCTCAGAGGCTTGCAGACTGAACGCTGAAAGGCATAACAGTCTATAATGATAATGTATGTAATGTATGTATGTATGTATGTATTATTATTATTATTATTATTATTATTATTATTATTATCATCATCATCATCATCATCATTGGGTACCTTCTTTCACCAAGTTTCTTCAAATTAGAAACAGTTTCCCTGTAATTGAGTTTTTGTCCACATATATCGTAATGGGGTGCTCATTGTGCATAACACAGTGTGTAACATGAGATGCAAAGTAGGAAGACCACATGGAGGTGTTTTGAGGAACTATGCTTCTGTGCGTATGTATGTATGTATGTATGTATGTATGTATGTATGTATGTATGTATGTATGTATGTATGTTTAGTCATCAGCCCGAAGGCTGGTTGGATCCTCAACATCTCCGCCATCAGCTGTCATAGATGGCCTAGGCATCACCGAAAAGGTGTACTGGGGAAATGAGGAGTGAGGTAGTTTCCTGTTGCTTTCTTCACTGAGCCAGGAGTTGCTATTACATATCAGTCTGCTAAGCCCACTGAAATGCATGCACCAACCAACCCTATGAGCAATAGTTTCACACCAATCATAGCAGGGACTGGCTGCATAAGGAATGGCATTACTAGCATCGCTCATACCTCAGTCACTTTCATATAGTCAGCCAAGTATAAGACAGAGACAGATCAATGAAAGTAACAAAATTGCTCTAGCCTATACCAGAAGACATAGTACACTGTAAACACTAGGTCCCGCCAGCAAAGGCACCTGTATGTATTACCACCACTTCAAATAACTAAAAATATTTGAAACTGGCCAGCAAGTAACAGAGTAGGAATGCTAATACCAGCTCTAAAATGTTACAAAATTTTCACTTGCACCTGCGTTGGAGTGCACGTTTAATAAGATCTGGTGTGTTTCCTAATATCCATTAGCCAATCAGAAACTCCCTACCCTTCCCTTGGTTTCGCTGAAACAGTTACTTTTGTACTAGAGTCTCTGATGGAACATAATATTTCTGGAACGGTTTACTGTGATGGAATAGGATACATTATCATGATACGATATGTTACTTCAATCTCTACCCAGTACCACCAAATCAAGTTTGATTAATGTATCTCTGTTGACGTACTTCAACATTTAGCCCCATCTTCCCACGCTCTTGTCTTTAGGGACTCTGAAGTTGGACATACTTTGTTGCTTGGATATACGGAAGAACTCTTTTAGTAAATGATCCCTTCTTCTATTCTCTATTCTCCTCTCTCCTCCATCAACATCTTCCTTTACCCCACAGCAGCATCTAGGTTTCAACAGTGGACTCAATGATCCTATCTCTGTCCTCCATTGATACTTGCTGTAACTTCTGGATTTGTGTGATCTTTTCTGTCTTTTGCGTGTGTTCTCTTAATATATTCTTACACAGCAAGTCACTGCTCTACATTTGTATCCTTTCATATTTATATTCTGCTTATGTTTATCTGTTAAGCAGTGGTCTCCCTAATGTAAAGTTGTTCAACTTGTCTACAAATTTTAAGATACATGTTTGAACCCCATGAACAGTCTTAATATACAACTCTTTCCTTTGCAGGAACATCATTTTAAGATTAAGCTATTTTTATAATTCTACATAGATATTTACTTGTCTGTCGTCTTTGTTCTAGGTGTGATGGTCGTACATTGGAGCAGCTGCGAAATATCTCCTGTGAAGTTGATTTGTACAAACCTCTCCATGGGTCAGCACTGTTTCAAAGGGGTCAGACTCAAGTTTTCTGTACAGTTGCTCTAGATTCACCAGACTCAGCTATGAAAATGGACCCTATTACAATACTCACCAGGTCTGTTTTTATGTTGATATATTAATGCTTAATGTTGCTGTTGTTATCTGTGAAGAAAAGTGTGTGATTAAATCAACATTTTATATCAAAGTTCACTAGATAAACATTACTCTACCAGGCGAGTTTTCCGTGTGCGTAGAGGTGCGCGGCTGTGAGCTTGCATCCGGGAGATAGTAGGTTCGAATCCCACTATCGGCAGCCCTGAAGATGGCTTTCCGTGGTTTCCCATTTTCATACCAGGCAAATGCTGGGGTTGTACCTTAATTAAGGCCACGGCCACTTCCTTCCAACTCCTAGGCCTTTCCTATCCCATCATCGCCATAAGACCTATCTGTGTCGGTGCGACGTAAAGCCCCTAGCAAAAAAAAAACATTACTCTGATAAAAGCTAGCCATATCACTAATTCAATGATTTATTCAAATATTCTCTGCCTGAGCTCATACTTAATACATCAGTAGTATTTATATTTAAAAAACAGCAGTATTGCATATATAGACTATGAAAGCTTTAATCTAAAGAATTTGTTAACTATTGCATTTGTAATTTGTTGAATCAATCACCACTGGTCTGCATTAGGTCTGTCACCCAAGTGGAGGATTCATTATCAATTGTTTACCTAATTTTAGTGGTTGGAAATTTATCCAACCTCTCCCTGGATAAATTACTCCAATCCCTAATACCTCTTCCTAGAAACAAATATTTTCCCCTTTGAATACTAACTTTAAATTCATATTATGGTCATCCCTACTTTTAAAAATGCCATTCAACCTAATTCATTTATTAATGACATTCCTCACCGTCTCTCCACTGACAGATTGGAAAATATAATTTATATTGCACGAAATAAATTTCATGATTCAAAACCCGTATTGACAGTGATTAAATATATTGTATAGGTTTTTGAGAGAAATCCACATTTTTTCAATACTGAAACGAAGTATTTAGTTATAGAAATACAGTTCAAGTAGGGCATGTTTCATCCCTTCATGTGGAACAGTTTTGCATGTTATTTAAATTGTTTAATTCAAAATACGGATAAATCGTAATTCGAAGAACAATGCCGGTCCCATTACTGAAATTCAGACTTTTAATTTAAAACTGCCTTTATATTTAAAAAAAATAGTATTTTACAGAGTAATTTAAATTTGTGAAAGAACGCGTATTCCGGAATGTGCAGGGGTAGCTTTCTGCACTTTCTCTCACCTCGGTGTGTCTACAGTGTGCTTTATATTTGCTAAGTTTGAGTGAAATTATAATTTTTTTGTTTTCAGAATTTTAAGGAACGCCACAATATCACGTAGCAGGCAGTGTGCAGAGAAACGGAATTCACAACCACTGGCGATGCCGACAGTTGATGAAAAAGCATGGCTCATATAATCAATTTGTACGCACCAAACAATATTATCAGTGCCGATGAAATTGCATTTTTTTAAATGCCGAGCCCGAACGGACTTGAGTTTTAAAGGAGAGAAAGGCCAGCTGGGGAATCATACAAGGGTTGGGGTCACTGTACTGTGTTGTAATGCACACGTAAGTGAGAGACTCCTTTCCCTCGTCATAGGAAAGTTTGATAAGCTACAGCGTTTTAAGGGCATCGGGCACTTTCTGTTCAAGTACAAAATGCAAACGGCACAGTAATCCAAGAGATAAAGCATTTGCACAGGAGAGCCAGCATAGTTAGTCTTCATCATTGAATCGTGTCTTTTTTTCTTTCGTTGTGTGGGGTTATTTATGCCAGTGTTTTATCAAAGTGCATTATATGAATAATGTAAATGCACCTTGTTGGATATATTTCAGAAATATTGTTTTCCATGGCATTTGAAAGGTTTAAACTGAGAATCAAGGTGATTGCATGCATTAATGGGTCTTAGAATACTTTGTGACCTGGCAAGGGTTGGCATTTCTGAATTATGAGAGAAGTGCCATGGCAAGAAATCGTACAAGGATAGTTACTGTACTGTGTTGTAATGCAGATGGAAGTGAGATACTTTCTCCCCTCGTCATAGGAATGTTTGATAAGCCACGATGTTTTAAGGGCATCGGGTTACTTTCCGTGCAAGTACAAGACATCTAAAATGCACACAGTACAGTAATCCAATGAATAAAGCACTTGCACAGGGGAGCCAGCATAGATTTCTTCTCTTCTCTGAATAAATTTTTCTTTTTAAATTCATTGCGTGAGGTTATGTTTGCAAGTGAGTTATCCAAGTGCATCATTTGAATACTGTAAATGCACCTTGTTGGATGGATACACTTTGGAAGTCATTCTTTCCATGGCATTTGAAAAGTTTAAACTGTGAATCAAGGTTAATTGCATGCAGTAACGAGTCTTAGAATATCTTGTGATGCCGCAAGAGTTGGCGGTTAATTTGAAATCACGTACAGTAATTCGAAGTCCGATTTTTGCATCCCAACTACTACGAATTAATGAGGTTTTACTGTACATTGTTTTATTATTGAAAAATGGTGGACTTCTCTCCACCCATACCTCTGCAAAAACTCAGAAATAGCAACAGGCAGTTATGGAATGTAGCATACACTTATTTCATTCATTTTGTTCTATAATCAAATTTTGAAATAACTGAAAACAAGGAATGAAGCAACATTCAAAGTGAACACCTGAAAGCAGCGAAGGATTATGGTCTTATTTAATTACTAGCTGATGTACCCGTGCTTCGCTACGGGATTCTCAGAAAGACTAACTTGGTGGTTTTCCTAACTGAATTCAACATAGGTCATTACAAAAACATCAGTAGGAATGTAGCGATTGAGAGCAATGTTATCATATAAAATACTCGATCAAATGAAAAACCGCACACTTTCTCACTTTCAATGAACTGTACTACGGTGCCGATCTAACAGTCCAAAGTTCCAGAGCTGGAACAACCAGGTCGCAGACTGCCATGAACACTCCTCTGTCATTATTCCGTTCAATATGCACACTACTCATTCCAATCAGTGCCTCAGAGTAGGGATTGAATAGCTCGAATGCTATGATGCTTTTTTTTTGCTTTACGTCGCACCGACGCAGATATGTCTTATGGCGACGATGGGTTAGGAAAGGCCTAGAAAGTGGAAGGAAGCGGCCGTGGCCTTAATTAAGGTACAGTCCCGGCATTTGAATGGTGTGAAAATGGGAAACCACGGAAAATCATTTTCAGGGCTGCCGACAGTGGGGCTCGAACCCACTATCTCCCGATTACTGGATACTGGTGAATGATATGATGAACCAGTGTGTTACGTACCTGCAGTATCAGAAAATGTATGAACCAGAGGAATGGCATGCTAAAGAAGAAAATTTTCCAACTCCCCAGCTATTTCTCGCCAATGTTCAGTCAGGCTGTTATACTCGGTACGCAGTAGTAATCCCATCTATCGGAGTTGAGCGGCACCATAAGAAACGAAGAACATCACAACTAACAATGGTCAATGTAAAGTAATTGTTGATCAGTGTTAAGTGCTTTGGATATTGTAGGCCTTCTGAAATACCACTCTTATCATAGTCGGTACAGTAAAACTGAATGAAACATAAATGATCGGAAATTGTATTGTCGATAACTTTTGTTATGTAGTACCATACTTTTCTATAGCACCAATAACATAGGTACCGGTATTTAAAATTAAATTTTAGGCGCCTTCCCCTAAACTACCATTTCATCTCGGGGAAAATAAAATTATTTACAGCCTAGACTGTAGTTTCTTATCCCCGACTCTATATAGCGGTTTTCATTAAACTCTGTTAACCCATTTTCTCGTGGCTCGGCGTTGATATGGACTTACCAACAAAAATACAAATTCATTCATATCTGTGTTATCAGAGCCGGTACGGTAAAAATGTATAAGACATAAATGACTGGAAATTGAATTCTATATAACTTTAATTATATTTCTATATAACTTTAGTTATATAGTATTTATCGATAGGACCACTAATAATATAAATATTCGATAATTAAATTTAAGGCCTTCCCCTAAACTACCATTTCACTCAGCGTGAATAAAATGATTTATAGCCTAGATTGTAGCGGCTCATCCTCCGACTTTACATACCGATTTTCATTAAATTCTCTTCAGCCGTTTTCTCGTGATGCGTGTACATACAGACAGACAGACAGACAGACAGACAGACAGACAGACAGACAGACAGACAGAAATTACGGAAAAGTAAAAAGTACATTTTCTTGTTACTATGGACATGATCGATACAGAAATACCATTCTTTTCAAATTCTGAGCAATGTACAGACAGAACTCTTATTTTATATATATAGATTTATTTGACAAGATAAAATAAAATATGTTGAAGAAATTCTGGATAAAACATCTGGAACCGGGCAAGTTGGCCTTGCGGTTAGGGGCGCGCAGCTCTCAGCTTGCACCCAGGAGATAGTGGGTTCGAACTCCACTGTCAGCAGCCCTGAATATGGTTGTCCAGGATTTCCCATTTTCACACCAGGAAAATGCAGGGGATGTACCTTAATTAGGTCCATGAACACTTCCTTCCCACTCCTAGGCCTTTCCTATCCCATTGTCGCCATAAGACCCATCTGTGTCAGTGCGATGTAAAGCAAATTAAAAAGCTGGAAAAATATGATAAAGAAAGGAAAGCTGGTGCTGGTTGACTTCTGAGGTGCAGGAAATAGTGTTTGATGAGAATAGATGAGATGGAACCTAATGGGATGTCAAGCATGAAGTTTATAGGTAAAATAACAAGGCTGCAAACAAAGTAGTATACCAAGGAAATTCAGAATCAACAAAGTTCAAGACCAGCATGGAAGAAACAGTGGATTTTGAAGTCAATATTTATAAGGATTCAACAATGAGTCATTTTTAATGTTAAGAAATAAATGAATACTGGATTAAAGCCACTACAATATATATATTTATTTACTGAAACCGAGCTTTAAGCTAAATTGCATTGGCCTTCATCAGGGCATGTTAAATTCTGCCTCCGACAGTGAGCATAGAAATTCGAAGGAACGTGGAAATCATGACCGTACTTTCCACAGCCTACTCCACTAATTGGACTCAAGGATCGTCGTGCTGTAATTCAGTGCCCTCTGTCGACAGTTTCGTGAGTGCGTCCCGCTGTTCGATGGTGGTGTTATGCATGTATTTCTGCAGTACAGGTCTCCAATGTATTCGATAACTTGAAGCTGTCTTCCCTGTTGATGTTATTTGGGTGCAGCTATATCTCTTTGGCTTCCCTTACCAGTCGAGCATAGAAGTCTTTTACAGGCGCGATGACCTTCACCTGGTCAAAGAGGATTTCATAGTCTGTACTGTAGAAATGTTCTCCTATGACAGACTGGCTTACGGCATTCTTCGTGGAGGATGAAAGGGTGACATTCTTTACCAACCTGATGTGTTCTTTCACCCCAGTGCTGACAAGCCTTTTTGTCATGCCAGTGTATGAGCAACCACAACCACATGGAACTTCATACATGCCCGGTGTTTCAAGATGGGGTTTTTCTTTGAATGGTCGAAACAGGGAGTTGAGTTTCCAGTCTGTGGTGAAAACTGGAATTATATTGTACTTCTTAAGAATGCGCTCTATTCTGTCAGTTATACCTGTCACGTAAGGAAGGAATACTTTATTCTTTTTACTGTAGTCCTGGTTGGTAATATCCCTGTTAGGCTCCTTTATCTTCACAGCTCATGCTATGTCTCCTGACGTATAGCCGTTTTTCTCCATCGATGTTGTCAGTTCTCTTAATGCATTTGAGTGGTTATCAGCATCTGCAACGTTATTCACCCTAGTAAATAATGTTCGAAGGAGAGCTGCTTTTGATAGGGGTGGTGATGTGAGGACTTATGAAGGTATCTTTCAGAATGTGTAGGTTTCTTGTACATTGCATGGTCTAGTGTACCATCATTCTTCTTGTATACTAACACATCAAGAAAAGGTTATTTACCTTCATTTTCCATTTCCATTGTGAACTTGATCTTACTGTCAATGGAATTTAGGTGCTCCAAAAATTCATTTAATGTTTCCCTTCCATGTGGCCAGGCCAAAAATGTGTCATCCACATAACGATAGAAGGACATAGGTTTCAATGGCGCTGTAGTTAATGCAGCAAACTAAAAGCATTCCATAAAAATATTAGCAGCCACTGATGACAGAGGTGAACCCATTGCTGCTCCTTCTGTCTGTTCATAATAATCACCTTTGTAGTAGAAATAGGTAGATTTTAAACAAACTGCTGCTAGATTGGTCAAGTCCTCAGACAGGTATTGTCTGATGTAAGCAAGCATTTCTTCTACTGGTATATTAGTAAAAAGTGATGCAACATCAGAGCTTACCAGGATGTCACCTTCGTCCACCCATAGGTAATGTAACTTCTGCAAGAAGTGTTTTGAATCTTTAACGTGATGATCTGTCTTCCCTGTTTCTGGCTTTAACAGAGATGAAATATAGCAGGCTAACTCATGGGTCGCAGAACCATTGGCACTCACAATTGGTCCTAGTGGCACGTCATTCTTGTATTTTTTGAGAGGCCATGAATGACTGGAGGTACCGGGTCTAAATTTAGTAAGGTCTTCTGCAAGTGTTCTGGAAGTGTTGAGTTCTTCACTAGTCGGGTGACCTGTGTATTAATTTTTTTAGTAGGATTCCTTACTTTCTTATACGTTTCCTCTTCTAGTAGGTTGTTCATTTTTGTTTCATTATCAGCTGTATTCATGATGACTGAACATTACCCTTGTCGGCCGGAATTACAATTGTACTATCGTCTTTGCGAAATTCTTTAGCTCCTTTAAGTTCACCTTTGGTCAGGTTTTGACGTTGTGGCTTCGCTTTTTTCAGCATGTAAGATACATCTTGACATAAAAGAGCTGCAGGACTAAATTCCGGCACTTTGGCATCTCCGAAAACCTAAAAGTAGTTGGTGTGACGTAAAGTTAATAACATCATTATTACATTATTACAAAACTGGTGACACTCCTTCTTAATGTAGGCCTTTTTACCGTTAACAGATAATAATTATAAATATTTTCTTTATATAAAAAAAATGTACTTTTCTGACACATCAAACTAATCACTCTGTATATATTTGCTTACAATAAGCTGTTATCATTTATATTATGTGTAGCCTACTGAACTTTGGTCTGATGAGTTTGCTGACATCTCAAATTGGCTGTATTTAATTAGTATAGTGTGGTGGAGTTTTCTTTCTTTTTTACAGTGGCTTGAAAGACAAAAACTTTTTTCTACACTATGAATTTCCTCCGTATGCTACAAAAGAAGTGGGCAGAGTTGGTCCAGTTGGGAGACGGGAGTTGGGGCATGGATCTTTAGCAGAGAAAGGACTGAAAGCTGTTGTTCCCAAAGACTTTCCTTTCACCATTAGACTTACTGCTGAAGTATTGGAATCAAATGGTTAGTTACACTTATTAATGGAGATTGCTTCCATTTATTTCAGCTTTACTATGGTACTATATTATGGAATGTGTAAAGATTGAAAGAAATAAGCTTGAAGTTTTATAATAATAATAATGGTGGTGATGATGATGGTGATGACGATGATGATGTTAATAAATTATGTTCTCAGAAGGGAACCATGATTCATTTTCAATTGATGATATTAAATAATTCAAGCTCTTTAGTATTTTTTCAATTATGAAATTACCTCCTTCTTGCCGCAGTATGGTAATGGTCTCATCAGTTGCAATGCCACACCTCTCTAAGATGCTAGCGGAAAGTGGAGGTCCATATCTCCCCTAGTGTGCAGTTGTGCGAGAAAGGGGGCTTGTAGTTGTGTCTCACCAGTGCACTAACTGCCAGTGTCTTGGAGTGGTGTGGCATTCCAACTAATGACCGAGTGAGTTGGCTGCGATTTGGATAGTTCAGCTGTGAGCTTGCATTCAGTAGATAACAGGATCAAAACCCTCTGTTGGCAGGCCTGAAGATGATTTTCTGTGATGTCCATTTTCACACCAGTCAAATGTTGGGGCTGTACCTTAATTAAGGCCTGTTTGCTTCCTTTGCAATCCTGGCCTTTGCCATAAGACCTGCCTACATCAGTATAAAAAAAGAGAACAACTGGAGTGAAATGCTGATAATTTCATGATTGAAGAAACCTAAGTAGCTTTTCAAGAATAATCAGTGATATATTTAGGTATAAGCCATGTAGGTCTGGACCAAGAACATCTAATTTACACTGCCCCATTTTTATAACATAAAATTTATCCTTTATGCTGCTTAGAAGTGTTTCACTACCTCGGTCTGAAGATTGCAAAAGTAGAAGGTGCACCATTGAAGTTAAATACTGCATTGCTCAGTAGAAAACAGATTTTTTGCAGTAGAGGAGATTACTGTGTATCTGTCAACTTAGTCTTTCTCTCTGAAGGACAATGCTATATGCATTCGTATGGACAGTTACATTGTAGTATGCCTATGAAACATGGACACTAAGTAAAAGAAATAAACTATTTAAAGCTTTTTGTGATGTGGTGCTATCATAAGATGATAAATGTGATGCTGGGAGGTAAGATGTCTCCAGAGTTCTAGGTACTGTGAATCACCGGAGATCAATTTTTTGCACAATCAATAACTGTTATCTTGCATGGTGGAGTCACATAATGCGACGCTCCCATTTAATGAGAATTGAGGTGGAAGCTTCATGGAAGGAAAATATCCATGAGGAAGACGTAGAAATACCTTCCTTAAACAAATTCTAATTGACATCCAGGCACAGAACTGTGTTTCAATGAAGGAAGTTGCAAATGACAGGATGATCTGGAAATGTTTTATGGCAGCTGATCAGTCATAAGACTGCAAATCAGTTGTGGAGACGGCGGTGGCTACAGAAATATATTTTTAATTTCTCCATTATAAATTAAACTGTCCGACACCATGGCTAAATGGATAACGTGCTGGCCTTTGGTCACAGGGGTCCTGGGTTTAATTCCCGGCAGGCTCGGGAATTTTAACCATCATTGGTTAATTTTGCTGGCACAGGGACTGGGTGTATATGTCGTTTTCATCTTCATTTCATCCTCATCAAGACGCGCAGGCCGTCTACGGGCGTCATATCAAAAGACCTGCACCTGGCGAGCCGAACTTGTCCTCGGACACTCCCGGCACTAAAAGTCATATGCCATTTCATATTCACTGTAAGCATATTCCCATACACTCAGATTCTTCATAATAAACATACTGACATATATGCTTGGAAAGCAATTTTATTGTTGTCATTAGCTTGACACAGAGGAAAGAAATATCATAGTCAGAAGAAATGGATGCTAATTAATTTTGTGTTCGTATTATTCTTACTTTCATTTGACAGGCAACAGTGAAAATGGTTATAGAAGTAGTTGCTGGTCTGTAATAATTATATAGTAATTAAAGAGCTAAAAATTTATGAAATCCGAGCAGTAATTATAAATATCATGCTTTTTGTCCATTAATGCCAAAGAAATTTCAAGAAGGCTGAACAAGTGTCCAATAACTATGTACTGAATTGTGAAAAGAATTATTGAAAAAGTTTTAGATAATGAATTTAGATCACAAATAGATATAAATAATAACCTACATGAATTTGTTTCCAAATTAGTATGATGCCATATAAATTCTAGATTAGTTTCTGGCTGTCAAAAGCATGCTAAATCAACAAATGGTGATTGCATCTTAGCCTTTCTTGATGTTTCCTGTGCTTTTGATGTAATAGTTCAGGGATGGCAAATCTTCACCGACTAGCATGTCAATTAAGGTTTTGTTTATTACTCTCTACTGTGTAGTATGCCATTGGTTATTTCCCTTTAAAAATCATCATGAAATCCCTCATTTTACTTCATTTACCTATTAGATTGCATTACATATAAATCCATTTGACTAAATGTGTCATTACTTTATTTTGCAAACATCACTGAAAATTACATTAAAAAGGGTAAATTTTAATAATAAGGTATATTTTTGCTTTAACCTAATAACATTTGTCAAAAAATAGGGTCATAGAATTCAATTAGATATATGTACTTCTTTATTAAATTGTAATGTTAAAAAATGCTATGCTGCTAGATTTTTGACCTGTTTATTACATGTTAAACTGTTTATTACATGTTAAAAACATTCAAATAATATGTAATGTTTGATGTGCCATCCCTGGAATAGGCCATGAGCACATTGAAAATTGTCTCTCTGTGCAAGGAATATCATTGGACCTCAAGCATTTACTGTAATTCTTTCACTACTGAAGGAAAATACAATAAAGATAGCTATTCGATGTGCAGTGCCACAAGCTGGGCCATTGTCCCCGACTTTATTTAATCTTGCTATTAACTTCATATACGAAGAGGTTTCTGATCTGAGGTTTGCTGAACAACATTTCCTAAACGACGACCTTGAACCTGTCAGTTTAATAGGCTTTGCTGACAAACAGGCTGTGACTGCATGTAGCATCAGTTCCGCTATTCATTTTATTGGCATAACTCAGAAACTCCTGTCATCTATAGGCCTTAACATTAATGCTGGTAAAAGTTTAGCAGTTGTAATAAATCATGGTAAACTGTTGCAATCCACTTTACACCTACGATGAGGAGAAATGATCTCATCCATATATCGAGCAGCAAAACTATTATTTTGGCTGCACATTTAATGAAGATTTTCTGTTTAATAAAGACACTCTCATTCCTTTACATACAAATCTACAGAGGTTAGATGAATCATCTCTGCTGAAGCCCAGTCAGAAACTCCATATAATCAATCAGTACATATTTCCTATTCTTGTTTACAGTCTGCAGACAGTGCTGCTGACAAAAATCCCATTATTCATCCTTGATTGTCTAGATGTTAGAATTCAAATGAACTGTAAAGGAAATTATTGGATTGCCTAACAGAACTACTATAGAGCAATATGTTGTAAGCCCCTAAAAAATTTTTTGGTGTGGGGTTGATCAGTTGTAAATGGGAAACCCTGTTACAGCATCCCTCAGTTATAAATAAATTATCCAAATGTAAAAATTCTTTTTTAATTATCAAAGTTAAATCGAGGAATGCCTGACATAAATTAAACCATTAGGTATTACGGCCATAGCTTCTCAGACCCCAGGTAGGTATGCAAACTATTGCGTCTACATTCATTTGAAAGCTGATCGTTACTTGGCAGGGACATATCATGCGAACATTACTTTTGTCCTTCAGTTTTGCAAGGAAGTGTATATCCAATCTTACAGAATGGTATGCCAAAGCCCAAAATAATGTTGAAATACATCACATTGAGGAAAATATAGAAAGCAAACACAATATTTTCACTTAAATAAAACTGTATGAAATACTGGTAATATGTAAATTGGTTATAATTTAATACTGATATATACAATGTTTCACATAGGTTCATCTTCCATGGCATCTATTTGTGGAGGAAGTTTGGCTCTTATGGATGCTGGTGTGCCTATTTCAAGTCCAGCAGCTGGTGTGGCTATGGGTCTTATAAGCCGTTATCCTGGCCAAGATACCAAACACATGGAGGACTATAAGTTGCTTACAGATATCTTGGTTAGTGTCGTAAACATGATTATTCTCTCTTATCAGTTTATTATTTCAGTTATGATAATTAACCGACTCTTACCATTTGTCTTTTTTAATGTGTATTTCATGAAAAGGTGTTGTAAATTAAGGGTTCAACTCACAGATTAGAACTGTGACAGATTAAAGAAACTGAACTACAAAGAAGGAAAAATAATCAAAGACCTCTCGTACGAAGTAGCATAGATAACAGGAAGCTAGAAAAGCCTCAGGAACATGCAAAGACAGAACGAATTAACAGGCTTGTGTGATCAGAGGTGAAAACAGGAAGTCTGGACAAAAACAGACTTGGAAATACAGAAGAACAAGAATTCACATCTTCACATTTTACTTGGTTGATAGGTTAGCTTTCTCCTTTTTTCAGTTCTGTTTCTTCCTGATTTATTTCTTCTACTAGCATTGAGTTTGTTTCATCTTCTCAGCTTTATCAGAGGAGATATACACCCATGTTCATCGAAAACAGAATTCCTTGAAAGACTACAGATAGGACGTTCATATTCACAGGACATGGTCATGAGTATGTTCTGCAGAAACACCTAGGTTCAGCATGTGTCCTGTTGCCTAGTAGGCACTGCGTCCTCCATGGGCACTGATAACTTGTTCATACCTGCCAACTTTCCCAATTTTAGCTTATTTTTTTGTGAACATCAAACATTTGGTTTCAAATCCCACCATTTCAACTTTGTACGCCAGTGGCCAGTAATCCTTCACTCATTGGTCACTTTCAAATGAAATATCGTCATGTATTAATACGAGAAATGCATGCAAATGTGCAGTGTTTATAAAACCTGTACATTGCGACGTGCATTTCGATTGTCAATCTCTTGTTTTCGCGTGCTATGATGGTGTTTGTTCATATCAGTCTAATCGATTCTAGAGACTAGTTTGGGGTCTTTTTTAGTAATTTAGTTACAAATTTAAAAAATAACAGCTAGTGATTTTTATTGAGATTTTAAGAGCCATATGGAGACAATTCTGACAAATTTTACTTTATTACTTGATAGAAATAGCATTGCGCTTCGCATAATCGCGCGGGGACGTGATGCAATATATTAATCTATGCATTTGATAAATAATGGCATCTGAGTGTATGACTGATTCACATGTGTGGAACATGTGTTCATACTATTTTTGGAAAGTGTTTCAGAGACCTATCATCTCACTCACATACTTCCTGTGAGGGAATAGAGATGTGTAATTTTTAGCCTTATAGCCTCGTATAGCAACAATTGGGATTTGAGTTAATAAGTGTTTTAATATATACAATAGTACTCCTGTATTGTGCAAGACATGTAGAATAAGCAGTTTTGACCAATTGTATCTCCTGATTTTCCCCTCATTTTCATATCAAAATCTCCTGAATTTTGGTTTTGTAAAGTTGGCAGGTATGGGCCATGAGTGATGGCATCAACGCGTATGAGGCACGAATGGCGTCCTAGGGTGTAGCCATCCACACAGCATTCACGTGGTTCCACAGTTCATCTTTGGTGGTTTGTATTGGGTCACAGCGCCACATCCGTCGTTTCACCATATCCCACACATTTTTGATTGGCAACAAGTCCGATGATTGGGCAGGCCAGGGCAACAGTCTGACATTCTGTGACAACAAGAAGGCACGTGTTCATGCAGCAACATGTGGTTGTTCATTGTCCTGCTGTAATATGGCGTCTGGGGTGTCATGCAGAAAGGGTATGGCTACGGGTCACAGGATGTCATTCACATAGGTCAAACTGGTCACAGTGCCCTGGACACGCACCAACTGTGATTTGTGGTTGCACCCAATAACACCCCACACCAAAAGGCCTTGAGTTGGCGCTGTATATCTTGTGGGAATGCAGTCAATGTGATGCCTCTCCCCTTGTCTTCGGCGAACCCAAATGCGACCATGATTTTCAAACAAACAGAACCCGGATTCGTCCAAGAACATTATCTGCTGTCATTCCTGTCCCCATTGACGCCGTTCTGTAGACCATTGCAGTCTAGCATGTTTATGCACATTAGTCAAAGGTAGGCAGAGAATTGGGTGACGCGCCAGTAACCCAGACCGTAATAAACAGCGATGGACTGTCACTCCTGATAGTATACGATGTGTTACACTGTTCCACTGTTGCACCAGAGCCGAGGAGGACGCAGATCTGTCCTGCAATGCCATTCGGATTAGGTGTCGATCTTCTCAGGGGTGGTCTGGGTGGTGTGACCAGACCCATCTCGTCGTGTTCTCCGGTCTTCTGTGAACCATTCTGTACACATCCAGTGCACTGCCAGTACACTTCGTCCCACACGAGCAGCAATTTCCCGGATGGATGCGTCACATTCTCTCATGCCAATAATGCGCCCTCTTTCAAACTCATTTGATGGTACGGTTCTCGCATACATTTGTGAGGCATTCTGCATGTCTGCTCAAGTCACACTGATCCATTACCTTCTGTTTATAGCGACAACGAGAGCCACAGGCATATTTTCCTGTCAGTGATTGTCTGCCGAGATATCAGTGTGGACCTTGAACCTGAGGGTTCAAATGCTAATCATTTCTTCAGAACATACTAGTGTACATGTCCTATGAATTTGAACTTCCTGTCTCTAGTCTTTCAAGGTATTCTGGTTTTCATGAACATGAGTGTACATCCACACACAATGAGAGATAATGATTCTTAATATGCAGAGTATTCGATCATAGCCTACAAGATATACAAGGCTGGAAGGTGAGTGCTGAACAGCATTGTAAATAGGGACAATACATTTACAGCACATGCTGCTTGATATCAGGTTTTCGTGATGTTGCTTTGCTGCTCTACAAAGAACTTTGTGGGTGAGGAAATGTTTTCAGTACACAGGAAGGAAGCAAGATTTCATTAGAGCAGGAAGGAAAAGAAGCATGAAGTATGAATGGCTGAACAAGGAATAAACCAACATTTAAGTGTTGCTAGCAAAATGAATGAAAAATGTTATTTTCTTTCTTTTCCTATGACTGGATATTTCCAACAACAACAAGAACACTTTAACAAAAGAACTCTTCATCAAAAGAGCTTAGCTTAAAAATTTATGACAAGGGAACTCCTTTTCGACTTCCTAATTCTTCTTCTCAAAAATTCTAAATTTCAAAACCCCAATTCTATTTTCCATGCCTTACAAAGTTCCTACCCACATTTTCTACCTCCAATAACCCACCCTCCTAACCCACCCTAAACTACCCCTCCTTCATCTCCCTATCTTATCCTTCCTCAACACCATTTAACTTCAATCTCTTTTATTCTTCTCTTATTCCACTATTCCTCTTCCTCTATTAATCTCTCCTATTTTTCCTTTTCACCTCAAAAAAAAAAAAAAATAGCCACCTATATTTCGGTTCTTCACATTTAAATTTAACTCTTGACTTGCGCCGACTTCTACTACTTCAATCACGACCTGAATTTTTCACAATTAAAAAAATAGCGCACTGTGCATATATCGTAATAGCATTCAGAACTACACACAATAGTACCAACATCATACACAATGTCAGGACAATCAACAGCAACAACAAATACAACCACTCAGGGGTATACCGTATCAAATGTAATAACTGCGAGACCAGCTATATCGGATGTACCGGTAGAAACTTCCTAACCCGATATAACGAACTCATAAACGCAGTGAAACACAATCATTTTTCCTCAATAGGACAACATGTCGCAGACTATAAACACAGTTTCACAAACATCGATAACGATATGCAAATCCTAAACATAAACCCCAAAGGCCCCCTGCTCAACATAACAGAAGAATTTTACATCACTCTAGATCAGTACACCAATCCAAATTACAACATAAATGAAATCACAGAAAAAACTAACATCATCTTCAATACAGTTATCCCCGCCCTAAAAAACCCTTACCTTAAGTTAATCGATAAACAGAACGCAACAAGCAACAGAAAAACACCAAACAACACACCCAGCTCCATCCCTACCCCCACAACAACAACTCTCCCTACCCCTCCTTCCCTTCCCCTCACAGCAGCTAGTATAAGCCCAAGAAGAACACGAAGTAGTACATTACAAGCTCGCATGTCAAACACAACTCAGCTACACCAACAACAGTAAGTACATATTCCAATTCACACACATAACCCTTAGACATTCCTCCACACAATATCACTTATAACTCAATCTTATCTTCCACAGATAAACATAACATCATTGCACAGCTACAAATGGGAAAGGAGCCACTACTTTGAAACCAATGTCATCCAAATTTACGGACGCCAAAAAGACAACATGAATTGGTTCTAATAAAAGGGCAACACACACAGCAGAGCTGAACATATTTTACTTGAATTTCATCCATACATTTGGCACCTTTTTAAAATTGAAAGCGTTTTATCTCACATACGCACAGGAAGACAAAACTTTTATCCATGCATTTTTACAAACTCTAAGAATAGCAGCTGAAGTGTACAACTGTGAATAAGACTTAAATACGGAAGTTAGTCGATGTATTGACCACCAAGCAAGAACGAATGTTCATATGCATGAAGTGTTTTTATATATTGTTTTTATCTTGTACATATATATAAGTTAGTTTAGGAAAAGACGTGTTTTATACACTAGTTTTAAGACCTTCAACATTTTAGACATACAGTTGCAATATTGTACAGAATGACATATACGCCAGTTCACGCTAAGACGTGCCCCATTTGTAACTAAATGTACATCATCATCATATGGCATTCCTTCAACACCACAATCTTAATCAAAGCTTCATTATATAAATATGTATGTATGGTTCAGCTGAAGATGACCTTGAATATGAGGTCGAAACCGGTTCTGTAGTTTAATATATACAATAAATAAGTATTGATTGGTGGAAATCCTCTCCTATTTTTAACTGTGCATATATGTTTTCATTTGTTTCCAATATTGCGCTTTTTACTATATTTTTTTCTCTTCACAATTGTTTTTTCCACGTCAACTGTTCCAAAAATTCTACAGGATCATAATTACTTATTCAGTTATATTGAATTATATTATATGTATCTATATATACTTACTTTCCTGCAACCGAAGCAAACACTGGATCATTAAGCTATTCTTCATTTTATGTTGGTGTTTGAAACCACAGTGCCTGTTGTTGAATATATCGCGCTGATCACCGGGAGCTGGCAACTTACTTCATTTGATCTACTCATCTTCAGCTTCAGCACGATTATGGATCTTCATATGTGTTTGATTGTGTTATGACTTCGTGCCTGACAGTGTATACAAGCTAGCTCATTTAACCGTTCTCCGCTTTTCATAAACATTGTATGACTTTGCCTAACACTGCGCGTGCCATACTGCCATTCAGAAAATTATGCACCGTTTCTTTTAAGTGACTTACATTTTACTTCTTCTGAATTTTACAGTGTCTACCCCTGTCATTTTTACATCGCCTCTTCTACTGATCCGGAGTGATCTTGATCTTTTATTTTCTTTTCCTTTCCATTGTTTTTCGTGTTTTAATCGGCTGATGATGACCTGGACTAGGGTCGAAACCGGTACCACTTCTACTTATTATTAAATAAGAATGTAATCACTGCATTTCTTATTCTTTTGTATTGAATAGGTTGAACCTCTTTATTTATTATTTCAATTTTAACTAAGGGAGCTCATAAGCGCAGGAAGTTTACAGTAGTGGAGCTCATAAGTTCAAAAATTTACAATAGAGGCATTCGTCAGCTGAGAATATTAACACAGAAGGAGCCTCTCCGAAGAGTGCTAGATAAGGCATTCGGGCATTCCCCAGGCAACGGTGGTACACCAGCTGATTCTTTCACTAAGGCGCTGCTACACAGCAACCGATGATAGCAAGTACTATGTCCACTAACAGTCCTTTTCAGGACCAAGCAAAACACATGTCGATCAGACTTCGTAACAATCTCCGCATTTTTCACTTAAATATTGAATCAATATCACCACCAAAGAGTCAGTATCTGTCTCGTCTTATGCTGGGGAACAACGTGGATTTGATAGCACTACAGGAAACACACACCAGTGACAGTTAAGATCTCTTCAGAAGAGGAAAAATAGGTGGTTACAGTCTTGCTGGGGCAATCAATGATGAATGTTATGGGATCGCAACTTACATCAGATCCCAGTTAACTGATTTTTAAGTTGTTTATGAAGACAACTCAACAGATATCTTTGTCCTGGCAGTGAGAATCCCAGGCATTACTGTTGTGAATGTCTATAAACAACCAGGAGTCAGTTGGTCCAGCCCTGCATTAAAAGTTTTTGATCACCCTGTTTTGTACATCAAAGATTTTAAGTCACAGCCCAGCGTGGAGATACGAATTCAAAGATGACAGTGGGTCCAACCTAAATAGCTGGATTGAAGCAAACTCCCTACAACTCATCCACAGTGCTAAATATCCTGGCATATTCCATTCTGGCAGATGGCAAAAGGATTATTCTCCTGACCTGTGCATAGTGTCACAGTCAACTCCTGAGAATCAACACATGGTACATTGAAAGGTCATCAGTTCCTTTCCTCACAGTCAACACAGACCAGTTATTATTCACTATGGCACTGAGATCCCTCTTGTGTCTTTTCAGTATCACAACCTCGTTGGAATTTTCGACTAGCAAAGTGGAATAAATTTGCAAAAGGACATGATAACATTGTACAGTGGATAGCACCAGTTCCTGAAAATTACAGTAGATTTGTCAACGCCATAAAAGCTAATGCTAGGAAGTTCATTCCCCGGGGATATCGTAAGATGTGTATACCAGGATGGTCAGAAGAATGTAATCAGCTCTACACCGAATATCAGAACTTTCCTAATAAAACAACAGCTGATGAGTTGCTAAGGGCTCTAAATAAATCTGGGAGAGAGAAGTGGCACAGAACTACAGCAGAGATGGACTTTACACACTCTAGTCATAAAGCCTGGAACCTCATAAGAAAACTTGGTAGTGACCCTACCATGAAATGCAGAAGTTGGCCAATGAACCCAAACATCATTGCCTCCAGACTGACACAAATCTCTAGAGTGAAGATGGATAAGGTACATGCAAGGAGTGTTAAGAAGCAACTAAGAACGAGAAGATCACAGTTGATATCTCATCCGGAGTATTCCTGTGACTTCAGTACTGAGGAACTGGACAAGGCTCTATCCAAGATAAAGATAAATAAAGCTGCTGGTCTGGATAAAATCCATCCTGAGTTTCTGAAGGCTATAGGCCCTGGTACAAAACATTGGCTAGGAAAGGAAGGAACTGATGGTTCACATTATTGACCAGTTTCACTCCTTAGCGTAATCTACAAGATGTTCGAAAGAATGATACTACCCCGTATTAAGGAAGCAATAGAAAGAGTCATCCCAGTTGAACAAGGGGGTTTCAGAAAGAATCGTAGTTGTTGTGATCAGGTGTTAACACTGACAACACAGATTGAAACAGGATTCCAGAAAAGACTGAAGACTGCTGCAGCTTTTGTCGACCTTACGTCAGCCTATGATGCGGTGTGGAGAGAGGGACTGTTGCTCAAATTTGTTCAAGTCATCCCTTGTCAGAAGCTAGCATGCTTACTAAACAACATGTTATCCAACCATCAACTTGCTGTATTTCTGAATGGTGAGAGAAGCAGGTGGAGATCTCTAAATAATGGTTTACCTCAAGCGTCAGTATTAACTCCCATTCTATTCAATCTTTACTTCCATGACCTGCCAAGAACAACTTCAAAGAAAATACAGTTTGCAGACGATCTAGCATTAATTACTCAGAGTACGGATTTGGCAAGGAACAAGAGGAGTCAGCTGGGATGTCGTCTTGAGGGAAGATTGGTACATGGACAGACAGAAGTGGAGAGTGCTCATAAACCATACCTGGGCAACTGGAGTGGAAAATTGATGATGATGATGATGACGGATTTGACACACTGTGAGGATGTACTTGCAGAGGACCTAGCTACCATGTGTGACTATTTTCACAAATAGAGACTCCAGCCACATCCTAGTAAAACAGAAGTAACAGCATTCCACTTGCATAACATGGAAGCTAATCAGAAACTACATGTGGTTTTTAATGGAACAGAAGTCTTCCACAACTTTTCCCCAAAATATTTGGGTGTCACACTGGATTGATCCTTGTCGTTCAAGCAGCATTGTTTGAATCTGTCAAAGAAGCTAAGTACAAGATTAAATCTGCTGTATAAACTAGTGGGCAGCAACTGGGGTGCAGATGCAAACACTCTTCGCACTGCTTTACTTTCTCTAGCATACTCAGCTGGTGACTACTGTGCTCCTGTGTGGGAAAACAGCATACATTCGAGCAAGATTGACGTACAGCTCAATGAAACCATGAGAGTTGTTACTGGTACAGTGAGGTCCACTCCTCTCATTGGCTGCCAGTTTTAGCAAATATTGCTCCTCCATATCTGAGGCGAAAAGCAGCGAAAGTACAGTTGCTCAAGAAGACCTTTGCACACAGGAACTCACTCTTGTTCAATGCCTCACGAAATCCACCTGTGATGAGGTTAAAATGCCGGAATCCACTCTGGACTGATCTACACTCCTATGAGAAATTCAGTGTAACAGCAGAATGGAGACAGCGATGGGAACAATGTCCACTCACCAGCACCTTTGTGATTAAAGACCCAATGAAGAAAGTGCCAGTTTCGATCTTCTTCAACATGTGTGGTCAAAACTCAACCGTTTCAGAACAGGCCACGGCAAGTGCTGATATATGATGAAAAAGTGGGGATATTGTGAAAGTGCTGCATATGAGTGTGGTACTGAGAAGCAGACATTGCTTCATGTTGTTGAGAGCTGTCCACTGTCAGCATTTAAGGACGGTTTACGGGCTCTGCATGAATTGACACCAAGTGCGTTGGACTGGTTGTCGAAGCTGGACATTCTAGTTTAATTACCTCTATACTTTAATTTATATGTTCTTTGTATATTTTTACACAATATGCTTATATATGTCATACGATGATAATAATAATAATTAACAATTTTTGGGAGGAGGACTCCCATTTTGAAATAATTAGTCATAGATTCCAACCTGTATGTCTCATATGTTATATATTATGAAAATAGGCTAGCCTGTACATAATCAGGAAAAGTAGAGTCGGTAGAAATTTGAGAAAAGAAGTGGTAGCCTCTAGAACACATTTAAATTAGACGGGACTCGAACCCAGGAGTTCAGTTTACAATCACTTTATACACGCCCTTTATTGGGCCAGGAGATTACATTTATTTTACATGTCTAATGCTTAAAGCAGCAAATACACTCAGCTTTTATAAGTTAATAAGCTAATACCTTTGCTACCATAATCTAATGGAGGAGGAATGCTCTAAAAAGGACAGAAAGATCCCGAAGTAAACAGAGACTGAAAATAGTACACGGCCAGAACAGGGAAAGAGAAAAGAAAAAAGAAAAATATTAACGGTGTACTGAACAGGCCTGGAACAAATGAAAATGGAGGCTAAAACACTTGAGCACTCCAAAATATAAATTCAGAAAACACCTAACCGGGCATAAGGCTGACACATAGGCTAAGAAGAAGAAAATATTGAAGCCCAAAAACAGATAGATGAATTTGGAAAAAAATGAAAAATTTAGTTACCCGGTTTTACAAGGACATTAAACTTAAAATGAATTACTGCTGAGAGGAGAAAAGATCTGATGCATTCATTTTATTATTTGACATGCTCAAAGATGCAATGCTGTCGGTCCATGAGAGTGTATTCCTTCAATCACAACATTGTAAATGGAATTAAATACTGAACAAAGGAAACCGTACGCCCAGTGGTGTGATTACAGTAGGTGTTCAATATACTCTCACTCCTACTTTGATGCACAGTTCACAGTGGTGTAGTAGTGACCTTTGTAGTCTGTTCAGGATGCATGGTGTGCCGTGAACGACCCTCCTCCCCCCCCATCGCATACTACCTCTCGCCCCCTCCAACCCATACGTTCTTTACTAACATTAGTTTTAAAGTCCACAAAGATTTAACTATGTGATTGCTTTATGCTTTCTATCTAAGCTTTTGTGTATGCAAGTGATGATGATCACAAAGCGATCGAAACGTCCTGTTATTCTTAATGATTTTATAAATTGCCAAAGGCAGAATAAAAGAAAGGTATCGATTGCGTGTAAATATTTTCTTATATTGATTATATTATATTATCGATATGGCAGTGAAGTGGATAGTTTGTAATTAAGTATGATGGAAAATGCTAGGGCTGTACCTTAAATAAGGCCATGGCCGCTTCCTTCCAACTCTTAGCCCTTTCCTATCCCATCATCATCATCATCATCATAAGACCTATCTGTGTCAGTGCAATGTAAAACTAATTGTAAAAAAAAAAAAAGTATGAAGTTCCAAGTATTGATAAAACGTAATGTATTTTCAAGAGTTAAGTTCAGATCATAATTTCAGCATACTGAATGTGACCATCAATGTGTCAGTGACTTTGTTGTGACAAATTTTCTACAATAAAATTTGTACCTGCCAGTTGAGCAAGAAATGTCATTAAAAAGTTGATGTGATCAGGAACCATGTTACAAAGCCTTTGAACTGCAAAGTATATAAATAGAAGTTGCATGTTGTGTAATACTATTCACTTACTTTTATTAGTTTATATTTAAATCATTTTTGCATAGGATTCATATTATAAAATTACATTTTTATGCATAACCTTTGGACCAGTTTCCCTTTGTAGCTACAATAATAAGCCAGTACTTTTTTTTAGTAAGTTTCTTGATATTCCCTGTTCTACTGACTTCCAAAAACAAAGAAGAGTGATTTAGTGGAGTTTGGACCGGGCGAGTTGGCCGTTTGGTTAGGAGTGCACAGCTGTGAGTTCGCATCCGGGATATAGTGGGTTTGAACCGCACTGTCGGCAGCCCTGAAGATGGTTTTCTGTGATTTCCCATTTTCACACCAGGCACACCCTAATGAAGGCCACAGCCGCTTCCTTCCCATTCCTTGGCCTTTTCTGTCTGATCGTCACCATAAGATCTATCTGTGTTGGTGCGACATAAAGCAAAAAAAAAAACCAACAAAGTGGAGTGCTTGGAAGTCCACATTTTCCAGCCTTGTATATCTTGTAGTGAACAACTGGGTAAAGAAAAATTGAGATGACCACAGAATGGTAGATGGAAGGAGGCAATTAAGGAAAAAGAAGAAAACAAGTACCACAAATTTAATATAGACCTTGCTCTTGGTTATTTCTTTTCCTTTACATGTTGAAAATGCTGATAATATTTACTGTGTAGTACAGTATATATATATATATAATCAAAATTGAATGTTGCTTCTTATTGTATAATGGAAAACCCAAACAAATACAGTATTTTGATTGCAACTCAAAAAAAGAAAACATGAGTTATGTGTTTCAAATCACTTAATTTCTGAAGATCATTAAGAAATGCCTAGATGCTGAAATTTTTCTGTAGAACAGATATTTAACTCATTAGAGAAACTACCGATATGGTTCCCTTGAATTCAGTGCAACTACTGACAAACTGTACTAGGATTTACTCCTGCAACATTTATCACAGTTTGTGAGTCTTCCCAAATCAGCTTTATCACACAACTACCAGATTACTGGGCCTGTTGAATTTAGTTCTACATGGAAAAAGGAAGCAAAATTCAAGAAAACATAAAAGAGAAATATTAAAGTTTTAACATAGTCATGTTTCCATTAGCTATAGAATGAGAGAAAATTAAAGTGAATTAACACAGTTAGGTAATAACAGAGGAAATCTTATTTTAATGTTGATAGCAAATGGAAATTATGGGATGTAAAAATAGATTGTCATGGAAAAGAGTTGTTAAAAATGTCTTTCCTGTTGGTTATAATTGCTTCAAGTATTTTTTTTTCTTTTGTAGTTGTATTTTTCTAAGCATACTTTGTAAAATCTATTGCAAATCTGTATTGGTTTTTGTCAGAGTAAAGCGAGAGTAATATGTCTGGGGGAGGGATGTAGCTCTACTGGAGGTTATCACTATGTAATATGAGTGTCTATTTCATACTTCTTTCAGTAAGTTGTTCCTTCTTTCCCTGCTCTACAGTATTGTTTATACTGTAATTTGTTTTTGGATTATGATTCTTTGATTTATATTTTTCTCAACAGGGTATTGAGGACTACATGGGTGATATGGATTTCAAACTAGCAGGCACAAAGAAAGGCATCACTGCACTTCAAGCAGATATTAAGATACCTGGACTGCCCCTTAAAGTGGTCATGGAAGCTATTCAACAGGCTACTGATGCAAAGTCAAAGATAATTGATATAATGAATGAAACTCTGAGCAAACCACGGTAAGACTCCCTGCATTCTTTGAAATTTGCTGTGGTAAGATTCCTCTATGCGTTGAATTTTCAAAGTAAAGGCATCTTTACACACTCATATATTTACACGCCATTACAGACCATGTTTGTACAGACAAAATGGAGAGTAATCGTTGTGCGTAAGTAAATGTTGTCAGAGAAATTGGTCTGTGTTTGGCCTGTGCTAAATCTGCCAGGTCATGAATTAACACAGACCATGCTGCAGACAAGTGTGTTATTTGCCACAAATGTGTATGACACTTCACTTCCTCTATTAAACTCTCTATGTTTAGATCACAAAGTAAACTGGAAGCATCAACATGAAATATTCCACATTATTGTATTCACATTGTGCCTGTGCTGATTTTGAGCACAGAATCATGTGACAGGCCAGCATTCAAGATAGGTAGTTGAAAGAGAGTGAGAAATGTCACTTTAAATCTATTGTAAAAATAGCTGGCAGTTAAATAGTCTTATAGCTCGTTATGTAATTTTTATAGTGTGCAATCTTACATATATTCACATTCTGTACAGGATCTTGGAAAGAAGTATGGATTACAAAATGGGAAGTCATTGGCCTTATGATTGTCACTAGAGGGACAATTCCTAAGGAGATGCTGAACTTACTAAGAATAAACAAAATCCTGGACACCATTATCTAGACCACAGCAGACTCTGTGTTAAAACATTCATTGGCAATTGTTAGACTTGATATTGTATTGGATTTTTGTTTTATAATAAAATCTGAAAGAGAAAATCCACCTGATGGTTTGCAATTTTAATCTTAAGTTTTAACTTAAACACCACTTAAACCCATACAACTGGTAAAAGAAATATTGTTCATATGAATTGATTAGGAGGCCAATCTTTCGATTCCTTAATAGGTGTGATTTTCAGGTAGATTATGTCTCTTCATACAGTAGTACAGCCCTATAGTATAGCGTCCAGTGTACGGCAACCTTTAGACATTATGTGTGAAAAGGGATCCTGTTTTCTGTCTTACCAGTATTAGTATTACATCTTAGTTTACAGGCTGAATTTGTGGTAAATATTGCTGTGAATTTGATTCCAAAATATAGTGGAACCTCGATTCTCCGTTTTTGGAGGGACCACGAAAAAAAAAAAAAAAACGTACAACACGGGAAAACGGAAAATCCGGGAAAGAATGAACCATCAACAATTTGACCAAACATCACAAAAATGAAATATGTATACTTAACAAACACCCTTAAACCAAACCAAACTACAGCCCCAAGCGACCGCCCTCGATCCGAAGGCCTGCAGATTGCGAGGTGATGCATGATCAGTGTGACGAATCCTATCGGCCGTTATTCCTGGCTCTCTAGACTGGGGCCGCCATCTCACCATTCAATAGCTCCTCAATTAAAGGTAATCGTAGAATGACTGAACCTGGAACCAGCCCTCATATCGAGGTAAATATGCCTGACCTGGCCAGTAATCGAACCCGGGCCCTCCGGGTGAGAAGCAGGCAAGTTAGACCGCGGGGCCGGCTTCAAACATTAATTACCAGTACGTGGCTTAAAAATCTGGAAACTTTACATTCAGTTTTACCGGGGAAACTTTGACAGTTTCTTCTGAAAACTTCTTTCATTTCAGCAACTTTGATCAGCCAGAGCCAATCTCTTCGGAAAATCTAATAGGTACCCGCAATGACAAGCCAAACAACAATCGACCACAAGTTGTTTTTAATTCTCTATCTCTGATCTAATAAAATAAAGCACATTAGACATAAAAGCGCCCAACATGATGGCAAAATCCTCTTTTTTTAATCTTCCATTGTAATTTGGTCACCGGTATACTGTTCATAGTCAGTTTATGTAAATCTTGTACCTCGTAAATTAGGCCTACATCGATTTTTCAAGGTTATGTTGAACTCGAGAATATGGTTTCGAATGTAAGTTTCGATCTTCAAGTTCTCAAATGTATTAAATTCAGTTCTGCCCGTCATTAATCATAATCAAACTGGAAAGAAAAGAAATATCATTAATACTTCCGAAATTACGATTATTCGGGACCTTAAGTTCAGCTGGAAAGCGCGCTTGCTGTACAAGTCAGTACAAGTGCGAAATGATACAAAGCTTTAAATGCGCAAATAAAACGACTGCAGTTTTCACAACATTTTAACACAAAAACGTGAAATTCCCAGTCTTATATTAGGATGAAAACAGTAATAGGCAATCTCAAAACCTCCCATGCCTTTATGTATGTAAGGTGCAATGTCTGTTCTGATCTCGATAACATAATCGTGTATGATAATATTAAAATACTACTGTAAATTTGTGTTACTTAAGAAGGAGCAGTTTTGATTCCTGCCTGAAAGCCCAGTGACTATACCGTGCCCTGAGGGAAATGCCGAAATCCTGTTCGGCGATACACTCAAAGAAAATACAAAAATAAACATCTAACCCTGGACATACCGTAATCTAGATGTTTTGCAAGTACGAACATTTGACGAAATTCGTTTCGTGTTCAAGTAGAGCTATGGAAGAAATGCGCTCTGCCTCCTTCCAATTGTTGTGGACACACTCTGCTTTATGATTTCCTCGGATTCTCTAAACAATACCACCGGAATGTGATGCTAAGATGGTCCCTTATGCAAGTTCGCCGCCGATTGCTTTTCCAGTACAGTAAGTATGCCGTAGCCGTCCTTTCGTGAGATAGTTTCTTGAAAAACACGTGATTGAGTATTTAGCGTTAATGGGACTGAAATTTCTGGACAGTTGATCCGGGAAATCGTTTCTTCGAGGAACGGATAATACGGGATTTTTACAACGTGATCTAATTAGGATGCTCACGGGACCACGTAATTTGAACAAATAATACAGGAACACATAGTTTCCGGGGACGTATAATCGAGGTTCTACTGTATTCTTGTTGAGATGATTGATGGATTGAAATCTACATTGAAATTGTATTCGCATATAATTTGTTATGTTCAATGTTTGTCTTGTATATTGAAGCTGTTCTGAATAGAAATTAATTTATTTTATCAGGAAAGCCAAGAAAGAAAACTGGCCTGTCTCTGAAAAATTGGAAATTCCAGCTCATAAGCGATCCAAATTTTTAGGACTTGGAGGCAGTAACTTGAAGAAACTCATGGTACAAACAGGAGTACAGGTAAGATTTAAAGTGAAATTTCTCATTCTCTTTCAATTACCTATCTTGAATTACTGGAATGTCATCTCTGTTCACCTCCAGTTATCTATTCTTTAAATGGTAGGATCAAAAACCTAGAAGACTTGATGTGTAGTTTGTTACTGTGAATACAGTAAATGACTGATGCATAAGCATTTTCAGGGTAATCCTTTTAGACCAAAGTTTCTCACCCTTTTTGTCTTTACCACCTGTCATGTTCCAAACTTTTTAAGTTAAGATAGTAAGAAAAAAAAAACGGGCGAGTTGGCCGTGTGCGTAGAGGCGCGCGGCTGTGAGCTTGCATCCGGGAGATAGTAGGTTCGAATCCCACTATCGGCAGCCCTGAAGATGGTTTTCCGTGGTTTCCCATTTTCACACCAGGCAAATGCTGGGGCTGTACCTTAATTAAGGCCACGGCCACTTCCTTCCAACTCCTAGGCCTTTCCTATCCCATCGTCGCCATAAGACCTATCTGTGTCGGTGCGACGTAAAGCCCCTAGCAAAAAAAAAAAAAGTAAGAAAAAATATGGAATCATATTCTTAAAAGTAATACAATATAATCTGCGTAAATGGCTTCAACTATTATTGTTGTGCTGTTTGGTATTTTTTGAACTTATTGCAAATTATTGATTGTTACTTCTTGAACTTATTGCAAATTATTGATATTGATTCGTTAACATTGTACATCTTTTCTAACTGCAAAATCATCATTACAGTGCCGTATGGTAAACATTATTACGTTAATTATCCAGAGAATGAATTGCAAATTTCAATTGCCAATTTGTAATGTAAGTTGTTGCAGCAGGCCTCAAAGAAGTGATTTTTGAGGACATCAAGAGATGGCACCACAAAATAAGCAGTTGTTGAAGTTAGCCCCACCATTTTTTGGACACTGCCTCGTAACTATTTATGTACTGAAGATGACCTAATGTGTCTAAAGTTTATTTTGAGTACAACTGGAGCTGTAGCTTAGGCCATTTCCCACAAAACAAATATGACCTCAACTGGTAAGAACATCCATTGCAGAATTAGAAGATTGTGGGTTTGGATCCCACTGGTGCCCGGTTGGCCATTTTCGTTCCGTACTTAACATCTCTTTGGTACGTACTATAATAGTATGCACTGAACACGACCTAATGCACTGAAAGTTTATGTTGAGTTGAATGGTGCATCTTGAAATGGCGTCAGCAGGTTATGGCTGGTCATGTTTTGAAATATTCCAAGAACAGGTAGCTTTTTGACATACTTTGGAAACAGTTGATTTTAGGGCCTTAAAATGTGTTTTTGGGGTCCCTCTGGTACACACAAAAGACTTTTTCTCACAGTTCCAGTGTAAATTGAGCTGTGTTCAGTCGTTCTATGACAGCTTCAATATTTTGCCTGTTGTATGGTTATTTTTGATTTTGCCCCCTTTCAGCATGGAGTTAAAATTTGAATTTGACCTTGGTGTAAATTTTATTATTAATCAGTGGAGGTGTGTAGAGTTGTATAACAAACAAACTTATTTTTGATTTTATAGATATAAAAGTAGATAGCCCGCCTGGTGGCCATGATCGTTAAGGCGCTGAAGTCTAAACAGTCTGACACCGAGTTTAGCCGGTTCGAGTCCCATTGGTCGAAAAAAATTTCACCATCAGAATGTTGGCCGGCAGGGTAGGGGAGGTGGTGGTATACAATATTTCTAATCACTAGATTGTGTGCCAAAAGCCTGGATTAAATTCCAAATCTCTCTATATTGAAATTGATCAGAAACGAAATCCCAACCAGAATGTTAACGAAATCACGGAAAATATAAATATATTATTAGAAGAGGCTACCAAATTAGACTCATCTAGAAAAACCATCAAAAAGGATCCCAACAAACAACCAACATACCTCCTTCCGATTAGCTCCACCCTACACAATAGTCCCCCTACTTTTCCTTCCGTTTCTCCTAGCCTATCACATTAGCTCCACCCTACACAACATTTCACCCGCTCTCCTCATGTCACTTACCTCCCCTTCCGATACTCCCCGCCCACCGCAAGTGCCTTACATACGTACACAGGACTCAGTCAGTTAACAACACGACATAAGGGAGGACGTCAAATACGACACGACTGACTATAAGGTAATCAACTCCATTATCCTTTATTCGCGAACATACATTTTTAACAAGGTTTTCTCCTTAAAATATCCTCTATTTCACTCATTCTTTTCTCGTTTCTCGTTTCAGACTCATTTTAATAATCTAACCACAACTCAACTTCAACTACGGTTGTTTTATCAAGAGTTCCCCCAATAAACATACGTTGAGAAAATCTTGTATTTCTCCAATTTATCTTCAAGATTAACAAAATGTACACGTCTCCAACATAAAGAAGACCCTTATCGCCGATTTTACTTCGTCACTTGAACACTAATTTGTTGAGTTTTTAACCAACATGAATGAACTTTATTTCATCATCATAATCATATGTTTTAATCTTCGTGCCATTCTGTCATATCTTTTAGCTTTTGTATCATAATAACATCAATGTGTTTTAATTGTCTTGCCATTTTGTCAAATTTTAGCTGAAGATGTTCCATAATCGGAACGAAACATGTACTAGAGATTAAGATGGTTTATATTATGTAATTAATAAACCTATTATACAGAAATTGATAAGTATTGGAAGGTGGGAACCTACTCATAACTTAACCTTAGGGTTGAGCCAATACGGGATAAACATGAGATTTATAAGCTGTACTCAGCCTATATGCAGGAGTTTTGCTCAAAGAAGCTCAAACTGATTTTTGTGATTTTCCAACCAAATTACAAAAAAATCATCACATAAACAGTTATATATATATTAAAATAAAGTAAATCACACTTATACAGGAAACTATGAGTATTTCAGAAATTAATATACCTTGGACGTATTATTATTGGGAAAGTCAAAAAAAATTACTAAACATTGAAAATAGATTTAAAAAAATAAATTATGTTTTTCAGTGACAGAAAGATCAGACATTAACACGTCTTTCTTCTTTACTATTAGACCTGAAAGAAAGGACATTTAATTCTGTATAATTTTATATCAATACGATGTGTGTGCTACAATTCACTCAGAAAGCATGGCACAAAGCTATTCACTGTATACGTAACTGTCATTGATGTCAGGTCCTCGTGGTCCAATGCACGGTGAGCAGCTGTGACTGTTTCACTTTCCACATAACGGGAATCACTTTCGGCAAAAGGAGGTCATTATTACTGTGTAAATCATCTGAAATATTCAAGGATATCGGCCTCATTCTGCCTAGAATTTGGCCTAGCGATTACGATAAAAAGATGACCCAAGCATGTGCAACAGCAGAGTAATGGGAAAGTGTAAAGTAATAGATCGCAAAGTACAGTGAACACACGATATACCAAAGAAACAAAATAAACTCTAAACTAAACTGATAGCAAGATCAGATTGTTGTATTCATAAGCCAACCAAAACAGATCCATGCAATAAAAACTTCAAATAACCACAACATAAACATTCACGGTCAACAGGTTTCATTTGTCTAAAATAAAAATATTTTGTAGGGCTGGTGGATATAT
Source organism: Anabrus simplex (assembly GCF_040414725.1). Classification (NCBI taxonomy): domain Eukaryota; kingdom Metazoa; phylum Arthropoda; class Insecta; order Orthoptera; family Tettigoniidae; genus Anabrus; species Anabrus simplex. Next base: position 106,867,184 of record NC_090265.1, on the reverse strand, counting down.
CTGTAGAGTAAAACGCAAATTCAACACTTTAATTTACTGTCACGATCAGTTGTTACCATTTAACAGCCACGCAAATGACCAAAATCCCTAAATAGGACAGAGCCGATGTATTGGCGCCATGAGCATTCTCACCATAACCTCTCGTGCCGATAGATCGTTATAATTTGTTATAGTGAAATTTTGTTATACTGAAATAAGTCAATTCTTAAGCACTTGCCCATTGCTAAACGTGTTGAAGAATCTACGTTATTTCAACCCAAATTTACACATAAAAAACCTTAATACTGTATTTATTAAATGAGAGGTAAATTAGGATACATATATTTACATGAAGTAATGATATAAAGTATAGGTAATAGCAAGAAGTTTTCAACATCTCAAATTTTACCCTGTACTGGTACATTATCTCCTAGACTTTATTTTTTGAAAAAGTTTGTGATTTTCTTCTGAACACTCCCAGACACAGACAAATATTCAAGGTAGTCAGCAACCACTGCACTAGAATTTAACACAGATTCTGGCACATCACTTCGTAACAGAAGAAAATCCTGAAGACTACGTGCCATGTTTGTTGCCTGCACAAGAGTCACTCTGTTGAACACTTTGAGGCACATCTTCCTCTTCCACCTCATCATCACACGGATTCCTGTCACTTATAATATCTGCCACAATCTCTTCTTCAGTGATTTCCTTTTCCACTAACACATCATAGTCCACGTTGACATAATCAGTAAGATTTACACTTGTTGGCACATCCAACTTTTCACACAAATGCTTCCAGTTGTCCTCAGTTTCTGTATCCAACTCTTCACTTTCTGCGATGTTGTCTTCTCCATAAACCACTCCAGCTTTTCTAAAGCAGTTCCTGATTGCCTTTTCTTTCAGTGATCTCCATGCAGTACTGAACATCTGCATTGCTTCCAATAAGTTGACATTAACGTCTCTCTCTGAGCAATGTTACATAGCATACACCTGACCACACAAGCTCGGTAATGCCGCTTCACCACGTGAATTATCCCTTGATCCAGTGGTTGCAGAAGTGAGGTAGTATTTGGAGGCAAAAATATATCTTTCACATGCTCTAAATGATGAGGTACACCATTGTGAGAGGAGCAGTTGTCTAGGATGAGAAGAATTCTCCTCTTTTCGGCCTTCATCCAACGTTCCAGGCACAACAGCCACTCTTCGAAGATCACTGATGTCATCCATGCCTTTTTGTTGTGCCTATATTCACAGGGCAGATGTTGTACTGCCTTGAAGCACCTTGGCTTCCAAAACTTCCCAATTATGAGAGGTTTCAGTTTATCTCTCCCTGTGTAGTTGGTCCACAAAAGATCCGTTATCCGTTATTTTGAACTTTTGCCCCCAAAACACTTATTTCCCTTGAATTCAGGGATTTGGTTTGGCATTAATTTGCAAATAATAATGCAGTCTCGTCTGCATTATAAATATCCGCCAGCGAATATTTCTTCAAGGCAGCTGATAGTGTCTCCATCCGCCATGAAGATGCAACTTCCTTTGGGACACTGTTTGCTTCACCCTTTACAACCTTGTGGGAAATGCCTTATCTTTCCCGGAACCTATGAAGCCAACCAGTACTCCCCATAAATTCCAGAAATCCAAGTGTACGTGCAAAGGATCATGCACGCTTGCATAACAGTGGGCCATTGACAGGAATGTTTCTGGTCCGCATTTCGACAAACCACGTATAAACGGCTTTGTCCACCTCCTCATAGTCTGCTGTCCTCATCTTCTTTCACTGCGGGCCAAGGGCATCAGCATCAGTATTCTGCTCTATCCTACTTTTCTGTTTTAGAAAAGTAGATAGTGTTAAAGGACTGATGCCATACTTCTTCGCTATTTCTCCTTTTTTTTCCACCTTTCTCCACTTCCCGAAGTATTTCACACTTTTCTTTTAAAGAAAACTGCTTTTGCTCCTTTTGATCCTTATTGGCGAAAGAGTTAACTAATGCACACATTGCTTCATGAACAAAAGATAAGCAACGAACGCCTCGTGAGACATGAATAAACAGAATGCAGTACTGAAGGTAGAGGCATAAAACCGCAATGTTCATTGGTTGATTTTAAATGTGGCGTTACTACCCAGCCGATAGCATTACTTCTTACGTATTGATTACTTTGAAACCGACATCCAGCTCAACCAATCGTGTACATGTATGGAAAATGGCCACCAGAACTGTATCCTGTAAACGAGAATACTGTAATCCAATATTTGAAGATACCGGTATTTTCTTAATAGAAAATTGGCTTTAATTTGTTCTTTATGTATAAGAAATTAGTCCTACATACAGAAGAACCTCGATAAATCGAAATCGGTTATTTCAAAATTCACCTAATTAGAAGAATTTGTTCCCGGAAACATGAGGTATGGTTTTGCATGTTATTTCAGTTGTTTAATTTAAAATACGGATAATTCATAATTCGAAGAACAATGTCGGCCCCATTACCAAAATTCAGATTTTAATTCAAAACTGCCGTTACATTTTTAAAAAATAGTATTTTATAGAGTAACATAAATTTAAAATTTATCCGCTTCAGTTGGCGAAAAAACGTGGCTCATATAATCAATTCGTACGCACCAAACGATATTGTCAGTGCCGATGAAACTGCATCGTTTCTTTTAATGCTTAACCCAAACAGACTTATGACTTTAAAGGAGAGAAGTGCCACCCGGGTTGGGGTCATTGCACTGTATTGCAATGAACGCGGAAGCGAGAGACTTTATCCCCTCGTCATAGGAAACTTTGATAAGCCACGATGTTTTAAGTACAGGGCATATAAAATGCATGCAATACAGTAATCCAATGAATAAAGCACTTGCACATGAGAGCCAGCATAGATTTCTCCTCATCTTTGAATCATGCTTTGTTTTTCTTTCATTGCGTGAGGTTATGTTTGTCAATGAGTTATCCAAGTTCATTATCTGAATACTGTAAATGCACCTTGTTGGGTACATTTTGGAATTAGTTTTCTCCATGACATTTGAAAGGTTTAAACTGTGAATCAAAGTTAATTGCATGCAGTAACAGGTCTTAGAATATTTTGTGATGCGACAAGGGTTGGCATTTCTGAATTAAGAGTTGACAGTTAATTCGAACTCCGATTTTTGCGTCCCAGTGACTTCGAATTAACGAGGCTTTACTGTAATGATGTTCAGTACCGGTACACTGCAACTGAATAAGATAATCTTCACGAGATGTTGGGTAGGCAACCCGCTCGTCAGAATTGTGATGTTTTTGCTTACTTTCCCCCCGATTCGTAACCGGGTAGTTTCGTCTGTGTATTGTATAGAGTGTTTGGGAGTGGCGACCCCATCGTACTAATAGCCTATATCTGTTTCATTCATTCCATCCCTGACCCGGTCAATGACTGGAAAACAGGTTGTAGTTTTTTTCATTATATAGAGTGTGCCGTCTGGTATTAGCTGTATAGAAATATGTTGTGCGATATACCCGCTGATTAAAATGGGATGAATTTAAATTATATTTTGAAGAAAAAGCCTACATTTTAATTCGTTATACTTAAAGTTCAAAATTCGTTACAATGAAATAATTTAACACATGTTAAATAGGGAAAAGGGAAGGGGCCTTAAAAATAAGTTCACTATTCTGAACATTTTGTTAAACTGGCGTTCCTTACAGTGACATTTTACTGTATTAGCATCTTAGAACAGTCATGTGTTATATCTTAGTTTTAATTTCATTATGTCACCTATGTTTTATTTTAGTTAAGTCCTTTGGAAATACAGTTGTAGATCAAGGCAAGTTATGAATTGTGTTGCTTTTTTTTTATTGCCTTCCCATATATCACAATAATCTAAGAATTAGAGAAGTATTATTAAATATGTAAAAGAAGAAAACACTTTTTTTTTTTAAATTTCTTTCCAGATAAGTCAAGATGAAGATAATACATTCTTGATGTTTGCTCCCAATCAAAGCGCAATGGATGAAGCTAAGGAAATGATAGAAGAATTCCTCACAACTGAACGTGAACCTGTATTAGAGTTTGGTGGTATTTATACTGCCAAGATTGTTGAAATTCGGGATGTAGGTGTACTAGTCACATTATATCCATCGATGACACCTGCTTTGCTTCATAACTCTCAGCTTGATCAAAGAAAGGTGAGTAGTAATGTCTTAATTTATTAATTCAAGAGTAAAAAGATCTTGTCAATGAACAGCATAGAGCTGGGGATAATACAGTGAAACTTGTTAGTGCATTCCTCATTAACTCAGGAGTATTGTGGAGCACTTCAAAAGTAGTACATCAGGTCAACGTAGGTTCAAATCAATCACAGCTGATCTGCATTTAGGACTCTTTGCCCAAGTAGCAGTTTTCCTATCAGTTGTTACCTGTTCCAATCCCTAATTCCCGCCATAAATCAATATTTACATCGCTTTGTCCTCTTGAATCCCAACTTTATCTTCATGTTATGATCTTTCCCAATTTATAAAACTTCACTTTGTCTACCAAGTTGGCCGTGCGGTTAGGGCCGCGCAGTTGTAAGCTTGCATCCAGGCGATAGTGAGTTCGAACCCCACTGTCAGCAGCCCTGAAGATGGTTTTTCCATGGTTTCCCATGTTCACACCAGTCAAATGCTGGGGCTGTACCTTAATTAAGGCCAGTCAAATGCTGGGGCTGTACCTTAATTAAGGCCAGGCCGCTTCCTTCCCACTCCTAGGCCTTTCCTATCCCATTGTCGCCATGTGTCGGTGCGATGTAAAGCAAGTTGTAAAAAAATGTCTACCATTGTTATTCCATGCAGTCTCTCTGCTGACAGCTTGGAACAAAATGTCCCAATAGCCACATATAAAATGAGTAGTAGAACAAGTAGACCAATGTTCCGTGCGCCTTTGCACTGTAGATTGTCTGCGTCATATGATCAAATGCACAAGGCAAATACCACTTGAGATGAGCCGTGCCCACAAGACACGCCATAAAAGATATGTCCCTTATAATGTTCATATTCCAAATTATATATATTTGTATATTTTACATTATTAACGCCTCGGACATCCCTGCCTGAAAAAGGACACCTGGGGGCCAAGAAGTAGCATGTTGAGTACAGTACATCCACTAGAAGTAGTTCCAACGTGACTCAGAACACAGTCGCGTCCAATGAGCCTGGCGTAGGCCACAATGTAAGTTCAATTATTAAGGCGTCACAATAGTAGTAACACAGTTTATCTATGACATCGACTATACTTCTTTTCATGCAATCACAATAAACTTTTGGAACAGTCTTACTTGGTAGTAGATGACATCGAAAGAGCAACACCGGGCATAGCACGGACTGTTCAATGTGCAGGAAGATGGGGTATGAATGGCCAGTAAATACAGCGCACAATGCACCAGGTGTAAACAGACATATGACTTGCAAAATTCAGCACCAAGTGTTGAGCTCCAATGACACAGGTTTTAAGATGCACAGGTCCAACTTAGCTTCTTGCGCGGCAGCTCCAAGAAAAACGTGCGCACAACTGCAACAGGAACAAGAAAGCAGAAAGTGAGGGAACAAGTACAGTCCAGTAGATAATGAGGAACCAAAATGGTCCTATCACATTCACTTAGTTTTGAAACGGGTTTCCCACTTGTAATAGTGTTTTAGAAAGTTCATGGGGGTAGTAGTAAGCACAGACACTTACAATGACAAGAGACTTTTCCCCAAATTTTAACTTCAAGGTTGAAATCACACACGTGACAACGTTAACTTGAGTTCAGTTCATTTACCATACTCGGCAGTGACCTTAGAAATTCTACACATATTGCTACAAAGTATTACACTTTCTTCCTCACAAGGAAGTAAATTACTATTACTGATTTGAAGAACTAAAATAGGTCTAATAATTCTTGATAATCTTATAATATTAGAATTAATGTAACCATTATATACCAAGGAAAGAGGACATAACAAACTGAATGTTCCCAAAAATTTAGTATTAAGTAAAAGGGAAATAACATATCAGAGAATCGAGTAACAGTATAGAATACAGATGATGGTTTATAGGATTCAAAGGAAAACAACAGAAATTTTGCCCACAACAAGGTCAAAATTTTTATAAGGCAACCAAGGTCAATGAAACACCCAATACATGGTCGAAGACCATTGTCGAATAGTTATCCACATTCATTTTTACATGAAATTACTTAGCATTCTTCAACATCTTACATAATTTAACAGACCAGACATACGGATCAGTAGGGAAACACGATACACATCAGAAATAATGAAACGACGGAGGATTCTGGGAGGGAAACTACGATGGATTATCACACCGCGTGACGGACAGAATTCACCCACTACAATCAACTCATTTATACCACAAGCTACACAATAAACACATAGCTCAGCAGATAATGGAAGGCAGAAAGGGAGCAAACAAGAAACAGCAAACACAGTACCCAAATCATCCATAACCATAACGCAGAGATCACACGGAAACTGACCCAGAATAACAAAAGAAACAATGGCAATAACTGGAGACTTTGCATGCATAAAAAGGTGAAGGGGAGTGCTCAAAGTGTGTCCGCAAGAGATCACCCTGCAACAGTTACCCAGGTCAACAACCACATGACAGCCGACAATTACAGAAAGGATGATAGAGAACATGACAAGAAATGAAAAGACAACATGACAAGAAATGAAAATGGTATTAGAGTTCAGCCAGAACCAACTCAAAACAGCTTAAATAAGAGGCAAAATTCAAGGAAATTTCCACTCCATATAAGTAATCTTTGAAAACGATGAGCACAGGTGTTCTACAAAGACCATCAAGTGTTCAAAGAACCTTTGGATAACCCAGGACTACTAATATGGTGGCATAATGACAGTCCACCCTGTGAGATTATGCCAATCAACACAGACACCCTTCCAGCCAGTCGGAATTCACGGGATATAATAAAACATAAATGATGCAGAAATGGTTGGCGACACGATCATAAAGCTCTAGAGTTGATGGAGAAAAACCTTCAATCAGTCAATTGGGTCCCATACCCGAATGACAGACAAGGAATTTTAACAACTGACCAGGAGCTATCCCAAATGATCCCATACTCACTGGAATAGAACCCAGAACAGTCAGATGACAACCAAGCGACAATATCATATTGCGAGAACATGCCGGTTTGAGTTACAAGCAACCAAATTACAAGAGGAAGTAAACCAGATGAACGGACCAAGGCATAAAATAAGGAGTAGATTATGTAAATAAGTTGGATTGACTGGGACTACACATAAACAGCCAAAGGGCGCAAGGGAAACACATCTCAGTATACAAGTTTTTCATATCACAGGATATCAAACGAAAACATGGTCGAAGCCAATGTACATCCATGAAATGACCACAAATGCCCTAATGGCTTTCAAGAAAATCTTGGGCTAATAATAATGTGAACTGAATCACCTGCGAGACATCCCATACTGACTCGCAAACACCTTGCCTACACGAGGACTCAAGGATAAATAAATATACTGGCCAAGGCATGGACACACGATAACAGATTGGCACACAGTTACATTAGAGAAGACATCAGATCAATTTCGAGGATCCCACAATCAACCAAACTAGTAACATTGCACACCAGGCTGACAATGTTTACCTGGTACACTCCCATAATCCATAGCAAAAAGAACAGAAAGGAAGTAATAAAAGCAAATATGAATTTAGGAGCAGATTCCACGATTTTAGGTAAACAAATGAGTACCACTGCCCACATGACACCTGCAAAACCCACAACCAAAATCCCAGAATGAAAACACGATACAAACGAATGATCATTTCAGCATTAAGCCAGCCATCATCCACACCAAGAATCCAGAAACAAGCTCACACAATGATCAGGTAACACCAGTAACAGAGTACGGATTTTACAAGTAGGAATGACCAAGCAGCAAAACATACAGTAACCAACCAGAACTAGCAGATGAAAAGTCAGGAATAGTGAAAATTTACATTCAAGCACAGGGCTAAAACTGACACCCACCAACCAGAACCAGCAGATCCACTACATGCATGACACTAGCCATCTGAGGAAGTTACAAAAATAACAATACTAGAGCAGAAATTCACTTTGCAGATACCAAGGAAGATGTATGCAAGGGGGTAGCAGCTAACTAGCAGTGACTACCTTAACCAGTCCAACGAAACCACAGGCGTGAAGAAGGAAAACTTCACCAATAAATTTAGATTCCACCTAATTACAACTTGACCACACGCGTCAAGTATCAGAAACAACAAGAAGGTAAGTAGTACCAGAACAGGACACCACATGATAAACATTACCAGTAGAAATGGATCATTGCACTAGAGAATTGACAGCACTACCTGACATAGACACATCAAGTTAAATTAAAAGGTCAATATAACCTCAGATGAGCTATCCAGCCATAGTCTATCACCATTCAATCAATGGAAAAGCATTCCAGAGTACATGAGAATAAGAATACTGCCCATGGTTACCATCATAACATGAAATCCAACAAATTGAAGTGAGATTCACATTAATATGTCACCATTACACTACATATTCATACAAGTATACAACACAAGGCCATAATAACAACACAATATCACCAAGAGAACGTGCACAAGACTCCCATAAGTCAAATAGGAACAATTTCCCATAGCACAAGTCTCAGGTACGGTAAGTATCCATTATACAAACACCATTGCCATCAAATGACATCTCACTATGTCAATAATTCTCACAATCACCACACATGACATGTAGTAACCAGGGCAAACCAGCATAGCAGACAGTAATCAGCTGAAAAGTAGGATTCCCATGGGTTAAGAGTGTAAACAAATTTTCACACATCCACTCCAAACGGCCAGGCAGGACAGAGTCACTGGAAGAGAAATATAATAATGACAAATTTTTCAGCACATGATCTAGACCACAAGCAAAGCTGGAACAGGGGTAAAATTTCATATGTTAAACAATAGTTACACAGTCAGATTAACACAAGGTATAAGTTCTTCGCATGGAGCAGATGAACCACCATCCTGGCAAATCCTTCACTAGAACCAAGACATAATAAAAGGGAAATGTAATTAATGACAACGAACACCATTTCATTACTGAAAAATGTGGGAGAATATTTAGTTAAATTCAATTTTGAATCAGGCCCAATTAAGTAAACAATATAAGTCTATTCCTCAGTAATATACAATAATGGTCTACAACTCACCCAAATATCGCAGGTCCACAATAAGAACAGCACAAGGTAATGAACTGGATTCCATGACCCGCCATACAGAATTAACCAGAACAGGATAAAATCAACAGAAGGAGGCCTCAAACATAAACACGTCATGGGCAAGACAACAGTGAATTTGTAAGGACTCGAGCACACATGAAAACAAACAGAAAAACACACATTATTTGGGAACATTTCAGTTTAAAATTTTTTTAAGACAACGCTTAAGTTTAATATTAGTTGGTGTTATTTTTGGGTGCTTGTCCAGCATTCTACAACTAGCGATACAACGTAGGTTCAACAAAGAAACCACGCTCTGCTACCAACTGCAACACCCTCTAACAATTACAGTAAATGACGTTAGGCTAGATAACCCCATAGGGTAGTGTGCACACCAGGATTTAAGAAAAACAAGCCAACAGTACAGAACATCACGTGACAACATACCAAGCATACGTAGAAGCTAGAAACTGTGCTGAAAATCCATCCCACATAAAGAAAAACAAGAGGCAAGGATCGCAAGGAAATGCTGAGACATTCACCAAAAACAACACTAAATTTTCCAAAAATTAAAATAAAACTATAATTAGGTAAATAATATTTACATTAAGTGAAATTAAAAAAAAAAAAAAAAACTTTAAAACTCTGATAAATAGAAGAAACTTGAAACTAACAGAATAATTAATAGTATAACTAATATTTAGTAAATAAATAATTTAAATGTAAATAAACATAGTTCTCTTGTAAATAGTACCATTTCATCAAATTAAAAAAAATCTCAATAACAATAAGTTATTAGAAGATATACCTAAATAAAATTTTAAAATTTAATAAAAAATAAAATGGGTTGAAGAGCTTAAAAGGAGAGGAGCTGACAGAATCCAGTGAGAGGATCATTCCCCACATTACCCACATTAACATAGGTCCTACAACTCATCACATAAAATTAAAACATACACATATACAGACCAAAATGTATGACACAATACCGTAGAGAATCGAAAATATTAACACAAATAATTTAAAATTTAAACCACAGAATCATACTAGACAAGGTAATTAATAAATGCACAACCGGATATTAATAAGTAAGAGAACAACCATTACAAGTAACACAACCGAGTCAAACCACACGATCTCGCCTCAAGATGAAAACAATACATTATAATATTCACAACGCCACTCGTGAATTTGACGCAATCCCAGACAAGACAATAATGACAATTCAGTTACGTAACTGCCAAGCCACGATAAGATAAGGAACAACAATCAGAAGAAGAGATAAGGACCCTAACGTCAGATCGCTCACACTAGGGGCTGTCCAAAGCCCTCTGTGAAAACCCATTAAGTTACCACTTATGGTATTAGAATATTACATCTTTAAAATTGATGCAGGAATAAACCTGCTTAATGAGAACAATAATATATCACACAGAGTAATGATGAAAACATACAATCCTAACCCTAAATATATAAACTAAAGAAATATTAAAATTTACAAAATTTAATAGTAATAATAATAATAATAATAATAATAAAATTTTAAAAAAAGGTGTGATGATTAGTGCTTGCGTAGTACTTATGTCGAAACATGGGCATGAGAAAGCTGAAACACACGTAAAGATGCATGAATAAATCAGATGAGAATGACAACAGAAAAGTAAACCCCATTACGTGCACCAAAGCACAGCAACGACAGCGATATAAATTTAAAATAGAAACTGCACACGCGTCCAGAAAATAACACAGAAATACACGTGGATATACATGGAAAACAAATGTCCAAGATTAAAACAAATATTAGCAAGGCAAAGAAAAATTTCAAACGTTACTGAACCAACAATGGCATCATATTTTCACACATCACTCATTTGAAGCTTCAACGCCATACACCACAAATACCAAGACACAATTCAGATTGCCAGAAATACACCAACTAAAATTTAAACAACACATACAAGTAAAATAATATTAACAGAAGTAAATCATAAAAGGCGTACTTACATAGATGCCACATATGCCAAGGTAACTCACCGTGTTTCGATCTATGACTACAACACTTACAGGTTAGATTTAAAATACATATTTACACCTGAATTACTACACTAATATTTAAAGAAAGAATTAAAGAAAAAAAAACCCTGCTGGGGTTTACTATCCAATTTTAACCGATGCCGGTTAGTGGTTTCATGCTGATAAAAGATTGGAAGCCAGCCATGACTAACAGAAGCGTCCACTCGTGAGCAGCTCTCACAGTAGATTATTTTATTTATTAGTAGCCCACACAGAGCGCTCAAGTCAGGTAATCGTTGCGTGCTCTGTACGCCAGAGTCTCAGCACAGTCCGAGTTACATGAGTCACTGATAGATGGCATAGGAGTTTGTTTGCTGTCTCCACAATACGAACATACAACACGGAGAAATAGTTTCAAAATAATTAGGTGACAAAACGTCCCAATAGCCACATATAAAATGAGTAGTAGCAACATGTAGACCAATGTTCCATGTGCCTTTGCACTGAAGATTATCTGTGTCATACAAATATGTAGGTTAATAATACAGTCTGTCTAATAGCGTCAGATCCCAATTTAATATGGTTATTGTAACAGTAATAATATCACAGCTCGATACACACGTATTAGTAACACATAGGCCAAATGCACAAGGCAAATACCACTTGAGATGAGCCGTGCCCACAAGAAATAAGTGCAACGCTTTTTTCTCACTGCTTTCAAGTTTTGTAAATGGAACAATGTGTCAGATGCTTACATTATAATGTGCTTTAGACTTCCATTATTCTCAGTTGAGGTTTGGGCTTCACTGATAGTCTTGGTAGCCCTCAGTATATGCCACTGATTTGCAGATGACAAAATATGTTGGAAGTTAGTATTGGAGTCTGATGAAAACTAGTGTTATGATAACTAGTTGCATGTGTTATCTTTCACTACTGTGTGATTTCGTATGTTCTTACTTGATTACTTTTTCTTATCTTCTAATGTATCTGTCTTCTGTGACAGTATTCTTGTATGCTATCTTTTTGTCTCAATTCAAGAGGAATTAATGTATTTTTTTAAACATTGTGGCAGATCAATCATCCCAGTGCTTTGGGACTTGAAGTTGGCCAGGAGCTACGAGTCAAATACTTTGGTCGAGATCCTGTATCAGGACTCATGCGACTGTCACGAAAAGTACTTCAGGGACCTGCATCATCGGTTGTTCATAATTTTGGAGGAAAGAGCAGCAATAGCTGATTCAGTTTTATCATAGATCGTTCCATGCATTGGAAACAAAGGTACATACTTTTTCTGTGGAAGTACATTTAAGTAAGAAAAGCTTATCTCTATTGCTAAATTGTGCCTTAGTATTATTTTTGGATTGGATTGTATTGTATTTTGTAACTAATTATATTGTAAATTCCAGTTTTTACTCACAGTTATATGAAATTTGTCCTTAATTTATTTTTATACTTATATTTAGATATTTGTACATACAGGATGTTCCCAGACATGTGAGAAGTAATCGGGGGGTGGGGGTGGGGGATGGATAGTGTACCCCAAAACAACACAAAAAGTCTCTAGGTATATATGCCCTATGGTAGGAACTATGCGTGTGTTAATTATTAGCTAGAATGGAAAGGATAGTCAGCATTCACAATTAAGTTAGTAATCAGCCATGCCATTACAGACATTGCAGTACTTCGCCTGTATGTGGAACAAAGTTGCCATCAAATACTTGCAGTGGCTGCAGTGTTAGAACATGTTCAACAGTCAGTGAAGTGGCATGTCCAGGCATGTATTCAGGTGCATGGTGGACATTTTGAGGACTTCTTATATTAGGATGTTGTAATATCGTGTGCAATTCTCAGAGTAAATGTAACAGAATTAGTAATTCATTACTGTAAATCATTCTTTTAACATTTTTGTGTGATGTAAGACGATTTTAAGTACACGTATTGGAAATAAACGTGAAAAAGAATAATTTAATACTGTACCATTCAGCTGTGTAACGAGCGCCTGTGAAGAATGTGATAAGCTGCTTAGGAAGTCAAACCAAGTATAGTGTGTTTTTGGGTGGCAAGTATTACCACAAAAAAATGTGTCAGTGCTGAGAAGAAATTTACCAAGTGGTTGTATGTGGGGTATGTGGGATCAGTGATTAATGGAGGTACTAGTGAGGCACTTAAAACTGTGACTGTCTCTGCATGACATATTCTCTCTTTTAAAGAAGTTGCGTGGTGAGATGTAAGTTATGAAGGAGGGGATAGAGGAGATGCGAAACAGGACTAGAGACCTCTCTTGAATGAATATACAAGAAACTAGAAGACAGTGACCATGTGATTGTTAAACATCAGCAAGATATTGTGCTATGGATGGGGCAAATAGACAGTCAGTCAAGAAAACATTACTTTGAAAGCATAAGTGAAGTCTAGAATATTGTTTATCTGAAGCAGAACGATATTCATATAGAAACATGATAGCGATCCAGGGATTTCCTTAGTTCCCAAACAAATGTACACTAGAAATAGTGTGGAAAGTGAGTCAGGCACTAGACATTGATGTTCAGGCTGAAATGGTGTATGCATGTCATTGCCTTCTGAAGTCCCCCCAATCAACAGCATAGGGGGATTATAGTAAGATTTGTGCGACTGTGGACAAGAAACAATTCATGGAATGAGCACCTGTGAAGAATGTTATAAGCTGCTGAGTAAGGCCAGCAAAGTACAGTGTGTTTTTTGGGTGGCAAGTATTACCACAAAAATTGTGTCAGTGCTGAGAACAAATTTACCAAGTGGTTGTATGTGGGGTATGTGGGATGATGTAATGATTACAATGTAATCCTGTTGGGGAAACCTGGCTTGTTGAAGATGTTTACGATAAAGAGGTGTCTAGTAGTGATATGTATAGAGTATACAGATGTGACCAGGATGGCAGAATGGCAGTTAAAAGCGATTTTACTGTCCTAAAAGTTGAGTGAACAAAAGGAAGGTTTGAGTGTCTCTTGCTAAAACTTGAAATAAAAGGTAAATTCTACTACATATGTAGTATATATATGTATACCCCTCGCATCTACAATAGATGTTTACATTGCACTGCTGCAGTGGTTGAAGTCACGATATGAGATGTATGATCGTAGCTTAATACCAGTAATAGCTGGAGAATTTAACATTTTATTTATTCAGAGTATGTTTATAAAATGTAAATAAATAACTACAGCAAAGAGCTTGGTAATTTTATGAATCTTTTTAAGCTTACTTCATACATACAACATAATTGCAACAGAAGAATTCTCAAGCTGGTGTTAAGTAATCAAAAAATTATTGAAGTGTAACAAGAGATATGGAGCTGTTTCTGCCACAACATCTTCATCATCCTGCCCTGAACGTACAAGTACCTCTGTCATCATGCCAAGACCAATTTACTATCAAGTCCAATGTAACATTTAATTTTAAGAGGGCAAACTTTGAACAGCTTTACTCAGCACTAAGAGACTTTAAGAGGGAATCAGTTTATGAATGCTCTGGTGTGGATGTAGCAGTAGATTGTTTTTTGATAATATTTCTCAGCATTACAAAAAGCAGTACACAAATCTAAACCATTTACAGGCGAAAATTCCCTCTTTGGTAACCAAACAAAAACTTAAAGAGAAAGAGTATGATAGAAAATGACATATTTCTAGCTGTAATAACAGACAGTTTGGAGAATTAAGATCCCAGATTAAAACAGTGCATTGCAATTATATTTGAAATGTAGAGTAGGATATTAGTAAATATATGAGTAAGTTTTGGGCATTCATTAAAAATTTAAAAAAACATAATAATGATAGATGTTTTTTTAAATTTTTAATGAAAAAAAACAACATAATAATGATAGATTAAAATTTTAAGACACCTTGGACTACACCCCAAATTAATAAACATGTTAAAATTGACTCTCACCAATACCAAATCAAAAGTGAAGTTTAGGGGTGAAACATCAGAGACATTTGAAATTAAAACTGGACTACGGCAGGGAGATGGGCTCTCACCACTATTATTTAACTGTGCTCTAGAATGGTAATGGGGGAATGGTTTAGAAAATGTCCCCCCAAAATAAAGATTGGCCGAAAAATCAAAACAAATTGCCTGGGTTTTGCTGACGATTTAGCATTACTAGCAGTGGACATAAAAGAAGCAAAAACCCAGATATCAGAACTTCAAAACATTGCAAATAAAATTGGCCTCAAAATATCATTTGAAAAAACAGAAATTATGTCCCAAAAACCAACACAGCTAAAAGAAGTCACCATAAATGGTAATAAAATCAAAATAGTAACTCAGTTTAAATATCTTGGAGAAGTAATAACACATAACTTAAATGAAAAAATCTCAATCCAAGTAAGAACAAATAGATTAGCTAAAGCACAAAAATTAACATGGGATATCTACAAAAAGAAATGTTTATCAATAAATACAAAAATAAAACACTACAACACAGTTATAAAACCGGAAGCTACATATGCAGCAGAAACACTCTTTTACCTGAATAAACAATCAAAGACTGACAGACTTCAGAAAATTGAAAGGAGGATTGGAAGAACCTGCATCAACAAAAAATACCAGAAGGATGGACAGTGGCAGTTAATACCTAACAAAGTCTTGTACAAAGAGCTAGAACCCATTACGGATACTATGTGTAAGAGGAGACTGGGATTCTTTGGACATATCATGAGGATGCAGGATTCGAGACTTCTGAAACAACTTGACTTACTTGACTTAATTCCTGTTGTTCCTTGTGGAACATAGGGCATCAACAAAGCATCTCCATCTGATCCTGTTGTCAGCCAACCTCTTCACCTCTCTCCAGGTCTTGCCTTCTTCCATTGCCTCCATGTGTACAGATCTTCGCCACATTTGTTTGGGCCTTCCTCTCCTCCTTTTACCCTGCGGGTTCCAATCCAGTGCCTCTCTCTCGATGGCTTCATTCCCTTTCCTCAACGTATGCCCTATCCATTTCCATTTCCGCCGCTTTATCTGTATGGCCATCTCGGTTTCACCCGTCCTTCTCCATAGTTCATGATTGGAGATTACTTCCGGCCAGTAGATGTTTAAAATCTTCCTTAAACAGCGGTTGACAAAGGTCTGCAACTTGGAGGTAATCACTTTAGTCACCTTCCAGGTCTCGGACCCATACAGTAGAACAGCCTTGACATTACTTCGGAAAATGCGAAGTTTGGTCCTGATAGATATTTTGTTGTTCTTCCATACCGGATAGAGCCGAACAAAGGCACCGTTCGCTTTTTGTATACGTTGAGAAACATCCTGTACTGCTCCTCCATCTTTGGAAACTACACTGCCCAAGTAGGTGAAACTATCCACATCCTCTATAGGTTCATCGCTGAAGACAAATGGGTCTAGTTTGTTGGTGTTCATCCTTAGGGCCTTGGTCTTCTTTGAGTTAATCGTTAGTCCCACCTTTTTTCCTTCTTTTACCAAGTCTTCAATCTTTGATTGCATTTCACCATGTGCCTCTGACAGGAGACACACATCGTCAGCGAAGTCTAGGTCTTCTAACCTATTTGCCAATCCCCACTGGATACCACGTTTCACATTTCGCGTTACATTTCGCATTACCGCATCAATCACCACCAGGAACAAGGTTGGCGAGAGGATACAACCTTGACGTACTCCTGAACGTACAGATATAGGTTCAGATACACGGCCCTCATGTATGACTCTGCATGTATAATCACGGTATGTTTCCTGAATGAGGTTGGTAATTTGTGATGGCATCTGAAACAACTAGTACAACACAATCTCGTCTCAAAAAATACCACAACAGGATGTAAATGGATCAGAAAAGTAAGAGAGGATCTGAAGGAAATTGGCCTTACAACAGAAGACACCACAAATAAGATAAAATTGAATACAAAACTCAAGAATATAAACCTCCGCTTTACCCTTACATAAAACAAACCAACAACACGTACATTTTCAACTGAGGAAAGAGCACGAAGATCAGAGCGTCTGAAGAAGTACTGGGGGGACCGCAAAGCCCGAACAATCCCTTCAAAGAGACCTGAACGACGGACTGACTAAAGTGATCCTATGTTGGTCATAAAATAATAATAATAAGAATAATGATAGAATGGTTCATGTTTGTGGGTTACTGTAGTCACGTCCTAGTTCGTGAACCATGGGCAACGGCTGAGTGGCCTAGTAAGTGGTCCTGAGAGTCGGGATACCAGTTGCTATGGAATGGGAGTGGGCATCTCGGACATATTCCGAGTCATGGCCCTCCTTGTACTCAGGCGGCTAGGACTGTACAATCCACCGGTGGTCCATAACCCGTTAGAGGAGAGATCCTCACTTGGACTATGTGTAAGTAGGGTAGCATCCTGCTTCATGAATATACCGAGCTCAGAACATTTTAAGCAAGCCTCGGACCTATGGGGGTAACGGAGTCCCACTCCCATTTGACAGGCGAGGGACTCCTTGGAAACAACTTGGCGAACGAAATGGAATTCGATGGGGAGCTATCAATATTAATGGGGCTTATGGAAGAAAGAAAGTAGAACTGGCTGAGTCAGCAGAGAGGATGCATCTGGATGTGCTAGGAGTAAGTGATATTCGGGTAAGGGGAGATAACGAGGAAGATATAGGAGATTATAAAGTGTACTTGACGGGTGTTAGAAAGGGAAGGGCAGAGTCTGGGGTAGGGCTCTTTATCAGGAATACCATTGCACGGAACATAGTTTCTGTTAGGCACGTAAATGAGCGGATGATATGGGTAGATTTGTCATTTGGAGGAATTAGGACTAGAATTGTGTCCGTGCATTCACCTTGCGAGTGTGCGGATGAGGATGAAGTTGACAAGTTTTATGAAGCATTGAGTGACATCGTGGTCAGGGTAAACAGCAAGGATAGAATAGTGCTAATGGGCGATTTCAATGCGAGAGTTGGGAATAGAATTGAAGGATACTAAAGGGTGATTGGTAAATGTGGGGAAGATATGGAAGCTAATGGGAATGGGAAGCGTTTGCTGGACTTCTGTGCTAGTATGGGTTTAGCTGTTACGAATACATTCTTCAAGCATAAGGCTATTCACCGCTACACATGGGAGGCTAGGGGTACCAGATCCATAATAGACTATATCTTAACAGACTTTGAATTCAGGAAATCTGTTAGGAATGTACGAGTTTTCCGCGGATTTTTCGATGATACAGACCACTATCTGATCTGTAGTGAACTAAGTATCTCTAGGCCTAGGGTAGAAAGTGAAATCTGTCTGCAAACGAATAAGGGTAGAAAATCTCCAGGACGAGAACATTAGACGGAAGTACATGGATATGATTAGTGAGAAGTTTCGAACAGTAGACAGTAAGCAGGTTCAGGATATAGAAAGTGAATGGGTGGCATACAGGGATGCTGTAGTAGAAACAGCAAGGGAATGCCTAGGAACAACTGTGTGTAAAGATGGGAAAAAGCGAACATCTTGGTGGAATGATGAAGTGAAAGCAGACTGTAAACGTAAAAAGAAGGCTTATCAGAAATGGCTCCAAACAAGGGCCGAGGCAGACAGGGAGTTGTACGTGGATGAAAGAAACTGAGCGAAACAAATAGTTGTTGAATCCAAAAAGAAGTCCTGGGAAGATTTTGGTAACAACCTGGAAAGGCTAGGTCAAGCAGCAGGGAAACCTTTCTGGACAGTAATAAATAATCTTAGGAAGGGAGGGAAAAAGGAAATGAACAGTGTTTTGAGTAATTCAGGTGAACTCATAATAGATCCCAGGGAATCACTGGGGAGGTGGAGGGAATATTTTGAACATCTTCTCAATGTAAAAGGAAATCATTCTGGTGGTGTTGTGAATAGTCAAGCTCATGGGGAGGAGGAAAATGATGTTGGTGAAATGATGCTTGAGGAAGTGGAAAGGATGGTAAATAAACTCCATTGTCATAAGGCAGCAGGAATAGATGAAATTAGACCTGAAATGGTGAAGTATAGTGGGAAGGCAGGGATGAAATGGCTTCATAGAGTAGTAAAATTAGCATGGAGTGTTGGTAAGGTACCTTCAGATTGGGCAAAAGCAGTAATTGCACCTATCTATAAGCAAGGGAACAGGAAGGATTGCAACAACTATTGAGGTATCCTATTGATTAGTATACCAGGCAAAGTATTCACTGGCATCTTGGAAGGGAGGGTGCGATCAGTCGTTGAGAGGAAGCTGGATGAAAACCAGTGTGGTTTCAGACCACAGAGAGGCTGTCAGGATCAGATTTTCAGTATGCACCAGGTAATTGAAAAATGCTACGAGAGGAATAGGCAGTTGTGTTTATGTTTTGTAGATCTAGAAAAAGCATATGACAGGGTACCGAGGGAAAAGATGTTCGCCATACTGGGGGACTATGGAATTAAAGGCAGATTATTAAAATCAATCAAAGGCATTTATTTTGACAATTGGGCTTCAGTGAGAATTGATGGTAGAATGAGTTCTTGGTTCAGGGTACTTACAGGGGTTAGACAAGGCTGTAATCTTTCACCTTTGCTGTTCGTAGTTTACATGGATCATGTGCTGAAAGGTATAAAATGGCAGGGAGGGATTCAGTTAGGTGGAAATGTAGTAAGCAGTCTGGCCTATGCTGACGATTTGGTCTTAATCGCAGATTGTGCCGAAAGCCTACAGTCTAATATCTTGGAACTAGAAAAGTAGGTGCAATGAGTATGGTATGAAAATTAGCCTCTCGAAGACTAAATTGATGTCAGTAGGTAAGAAATTCAACAGAATTGAATGTCAGATTGGTGATACAAAGCTAGAACAGGTCGATAATTTCAAGTATTTAGGTTGTGTGTTTTCCCAGGACGGTAATATAGTAAGCGAAATTGAATCAAGGTGTAGTAAAGCTAATTCAGTTAGCTCGCAGCTGCGATCAACAGTATTCTGTAAGAAGGAAGTGAGCTCCCAGACGAAACTATCTTTACATCGATCTGTTTTCAGACCTACTTTGCTTGACGGGAGCGAAAGCTGGGTGGACTCAGGATACCTTATTCATAAGTTAGAAGTAACAGACATGAAAGTAGCAAGAATGATTGCTGGGACAAACAGGTGGGAACAATGGCAGGAGGGTACTCGGAATGAGGAGATAAAGGCTAATTTAGGAATGAACTCGATGGATGAAGCTGTACGCATAAACCGGCTTCGGTGCTGGGGTCATGTGAGGCGAATGGAGGAGGATAGGTTACCTAGGAGAATAATGGACTCTGCTTTGGAGGGTAAAAGAAGTAGAGGTAGACCAAGACGACGATGGTTAGACTCGGTTTCTAACAATTTAAAGATAAGAGGTATAGAACTAAATGAGGCCACAACACTAGTTGCAAATCGAGGATTGTGGCGACGTTTAGTAAATTCACAGAGGCTTGCAGACTCAAAATTCTGAATCAGTGTTGAGTCCAAATAAAGCATAGAAGCCTCAGAGCACATCGGTTTGTCGAGGAAATCCTTCTGGAGCATGTTGTGGCTTTCACTCCATTTATTGGTTATGGTTTCACCCTAATTCAGGACAGTGCATGCCCACATGTTGCAAGTTGTGTGCACCAGCTCTTCAGATGGAGCGGAGATTCATGTTATGGTTTGGCCTGCTAGAAGCCCCAATTTGAATCCTATTGAGCATATGTGGTACCAACTGGCGAGAAGGGTCCATCAACACTATCCCGATACCCTACAGGACCTATGGAAGGCTCTCCTGGAAGAATAGGAGATGATTCTTCAAGACGACATTGCAGCATGAACGAGGAGCATACCTGGAAGGTTGGATGTTGTAATTGGTGCAAGAATGAATCAATTTATTTATTTATTTATTTATTTATTTATTTATTTATTTATTTATTTGTTTGTTTATTTGTTTGTTTGTTTGTTTGTTTGTTTGTTTGTTTGTTTGTTTGTTTGAAATCAAAGATAAGCTAAAAATTACAGCTTTGGACAGCATATAATGAAGAAAGAAAGCAGAGTTCAACTAATAAAATAGAATCAAATTTGGAGCATAAAGATAATGAGAAAGAGACAAAGTCATAATGAAAAAGTAAGATTCAAACTGAAAAAATGAGCAATGCATAAAGAGAACACAATAACTAATATAAATGGAATTGTAAGTATGGCCATAAAAGTGGTCTATGTACATGATTAAGAAGCTAAATATTATGTACATTACACTATAATAATAATAATAATAATAATAATAATAATAATAATAATAACCTCAATCGCACAACCTATCATACGTCATCATACACATGAAACAATCAGCGGTATTCAGCAGGTAATCTCTACATGCAGTCTTAAATTTTGATATTGAGTTAGAGTTTTCTGACAGCAGCTGGGAGTGAATTCCAAAGTCGTGACCCAGCCACAACGAAGGATCTTATATATATTGAAGAGTGGTTGATGGGAATAGCGAGTGAAGTTCCAGATCTAGTGTTACAATTATGGAATGAGGATAATAAATAGAATTTTGAAGAGATGTATTTGAATAGATTTTCCTTCTGAGTTCGATATATCAACATAAGTACGTGTAATTTCCATCGCCTCTTGGGTTTCAGCCAGGAAAGAAATGTGTAGCTAGGGGTTATGTGAGCATCGTAACTCAAGTTAAAAACAAATTGAAGACCAGAGTTCAATGCTCATTGAAGTTTCATAGTTTGTTCACACGTCGCATCAATGAGGACAATGTCGCAGTAGTCAAGTATTGGTAGTATCAAAGTTTGGAGTAGTTTTATCTATACGTCTTGTGGCAAAATGTCCTTATGTCGTTTCAGAGGGTGTAGTCTCGCGTACATCTTTCTACATGTATTTCTTACGTGTGCAGACCAGTCAAGAGTTTTAGTCAGGGTCATACCTAGGTTCTTCACTTCCTTACTGAATGGGATTATGGTGGCATTTAATGTCACTGGAAGAATAGCATAATTTTTATACATGATGTTTAATAATTTCTGAGAACCGATAATGATTGTTTGATTTTTTTGGGGGTTGAGGAGGAGAGAGTTTTCACTGGCGTACACACTGAGTTATTGAAGGTTGGAGTTAATATCTCCTATTGCATTCGATATATCATTTATATTAACGTGGTAGTAAATTTGGAGGTCATCGGCAAAGAGGTGATATCTGTTATACTTTATTTTAGAGGAGATGTCATTTATATAGAGGACAAACAAAAGGGGACCAAGAACAGAACCTTGGGGGGTTCTTGCCTTCCAGAGTCGCCACTGAGAAGCAGTATCTTGTACTGTAACACATTTCATAAGATCTGTAAGATATGTGGTGACAAATTTTAAAGCAGCATTACCAAAAAACTATTTGAGCTTCATCAGCAATGTCCGGATGTTTATTGTGTCAAAAGCATTGCTGAAGTCAAGGAGTGTGAGTATTGTCACATGTCTTTCATCCATTGCTTGTCTGATGTCTTCAGTCACTTTGAGTAAGGCAGTGGCTGTGCTATGACCCTTTTTGAAGCCAGATTGTAGAGGGTCAAGAAGAGAGTGAGCCTGAAGGTATTCCAGTATTTGCGCATGTACCAACCATTCTAATGCTTGGGAGAGAGCAGGGAGAATTGAAATGGGACGGTAATCAGATAGGAGTTTTGAACCTGGGTTTTTAGGAAGTGGAATTACATTGGCGTACTTCCAAATTGTTGGTAATGTGCCGTTTTTGAGACAGGAATTAAAAATATGGGTGAGAATGGGTAGAATAGCTCCAATAATATTATGTATGAAAGCAATAGGAATTTCATCGATACCACTTGCTTTGGATTTACTAGAATACAAGACTCTCTTAACTTCACTAGTGCTGACAATACGAAAGGCAAAGCAGGAGCGATTTTGTGGGACAGGTGCTGGGACGTTATTTACATGTGGTCTGTTAAGCAGATTAGACTGAGCTCTCTCTTCCGTCAAATACTCATTTAAATCGTCAAGAATGGTGGTTATTGTTTTTTTAAGAGGAAATACAACTGGGTAACTATCCACTATTAACACTAAGAAGAGAGGAAAAAAATGGAAGAGATCCGACACTTTGAAAAATGAAGGTATCGGCCATAGAAAGTCAAGAGCCACAAAGGACATGATAATGAAAGACTCCCTTGGTTTCACAAGCCTAATACCGTCGGGGTTGGAAAAGAACAAGAGTTGACCAAGAGAGGTCTCATAGGATAGACAAAAGTGATTGGTACGAGAGAAGGTAACACACACTTCTGAAGATGAGAAAAGAAGTGCATAAAGAAAATAAAAACAAAGGTGAATTAACTTCATGAGCTTTCTGAAAGTTTGGTTGAAGTGTAAGTCCATGTGTATTACTTCTGTATCTCTGGTTTAATTCGATTGACTTAAAGAAATCATTCTTTTTCATTGTCAGATGCCTAAAGGAGTCCATACCACAATATTTTATCATAAAATAGTAGATTAGTATTATAAACATGACTGGACTTTAAAATAAATCTCATAGTATTTTTAAGGAATTGAACTGTTGCATTTTTCATACCACAAAGTTTGTACAGAATTTCAGTATTCATCACATGGGATCATGGAACATTTGCATTAACACAGATTTCTGCTTTGGACAGATTTCACTTTTCACTTGGGATAATTTTCTTACCCTAAATTTCTTAACACTTCTCAAATGTAACATTGCAATTTTTTTAATTTTTTTATTCCATATCCATATCACATGTTGTACTAATGCCTCATTATTTTCTTCTTTCCTGTTTTAGCCACAGCTTTTATTATAAGCTGTGAGTTGACTGAAGCACAGTAATTTCTACTTCTGTTTTCTTTTGCTTCAGGTGAGAAAAATTAAGCAGCATTCTGGAAAGTTGATGAATAGGCAGAAGATCATGTGGCAGCAATCCTTGTTGATTATTTTATAAAAGAATTTTTATTTCTATTAGTAAAAGGTTATTATTATTTGTGATAAATATAGGAGAGACTCTGTTGATGGGAAGTATTTTGTATCACAGTTTTTTCATATATTTATCATTGTCAACTTATTCTCTGTATATGTACATAAGACAAAATATACATGAAATCATTTACACTCTAGTAATACTTGAAATTACTCTGTTATTAAAATCCATCTTTCTCTTTCTGGTGGATCATTTACTTTATTGACTGGAGATCCATTTTTCAAAAGTTCATATTCTCTTTTTTACTTTAAATCATACCCATATGGATCATTCATAATATAGTTAAAGAACGTAACAAATCTGTAAAATATCATTTCGATAGCAGTATGATCAGTACCTGTATGTATATTTGTGATTAATCGAGGACCCGAGGACTGGCTATGAAGTCTTCTCAACATGGTTTTCACCTTGACTAAAAGTATAAAACTATAATCATAACTTGTAGCATGGCTGAAATTGCTATCCAGTTCCTTTCTTAATTGAATTACTTGAGTCTGAATACACTTTGTTCCAGTCCCGCAAACCACTTTAAATTGGCAGTGGAACTGAAAATTGGAATGGGCCTGAGTTAACTCGGCTGGAGTGTTTTTATACTAATCCCTAGACCATGGTGATGGTTTGCTTGTTTGAGGGTCATAAATAAAATAGCTTGTTAAAACGGAAGCCATGCTTTCCAGTGTTGACTCAAATAAAACTTTTCAATCTGTCAAAAACATTACTTATAATGCATAATAACATACCTGTGAAAGGAAAGACACAGTAATAAACAAAGAATGGCCATGTTTCATTTTGTAAGAACATCCTCAGATATTAGCAAATCGCTTTAAACCCTGCGTATACAGTAAAACATTGTTAAGACCTTTCAGCAGGGGACAAGGAAAAAATAACGTGTTAAGCAAGAAAATGTTCTACTGAATACATGAATCAAAACTATCCAACAGGGATATGGAAACACTAGGCACAATTTTTTCTGACATAAGGGGATTTTTCGTCGTATATCCATGGGTACAGTGAAACTCTATGAGAAGAGAGCATTAAAAGAGGTGAAGAAACACGAGAGGACAAATATGAAAAATTCCGCTGGGGCTTATAACCTAAAAATAGTGCTCTAAAAAGTGTTAAAAACATCAAACAACAAATATGAAAACATTTGAACAGGGCCCATAAAAATATCAAAATATTATTGCAGATAAAGTAAATGTTAGAGAAAGTCTTTTATTTTGGACCATTGGGTTATTACACATTATTTTTCTGGTCACACACTGAGACAATGAATTGGAGGTTATACACAGCTATGTGCGACTGCAACAGAATGACTTTGGCCGCCATTTTGAATCGAACTAAACTTTGACCGACCAAGATCGATTCTAGTGATCGAGTCAAAACTGGAAGGTGCGATTTTCAATATTCACACCAACTCGGCAAACTTAAAGATGTAGATGCCAGTCGAGTTGCCAACAGACTTTAAATCTGTCTTCATTAGTAAGGAATTTCACAACTTTTTCCATATCCATAATTAGGCTATCACAAGTCAAATATACTCCATGTTGGTCAACTTCACACGATTATGTTCCAGATGTAGGCTATCACATGATAAATACAGTAAAACCTCATTAAGGCATTCCTGCAGGGGACAATAAAAATGAATGTGTTAAGAGGGAAAACGTACTACTGAATATACAAATAAAAACGATCCAACAGGGATATGGAAACAATAGATACGATTTTTTTTCCGACACGAGGGCAGTTTACATCTTGTATCCGCGGGTACAGTGGAAATTATATCTACCATTTCTAAAGATGAGAGGAAAGTATTAAAATGTGTGAAAAACATGAGAACAAATATGAAAACCTTTTATGCTAGGGTTTATAAAATAACAAGTGCACTGAAAGCTGTGAAAAACACCAAACAACAAATATGAAAACATATGCACGCGGCCAATAAAAATATCCAAGTATTATTGCAGATCACACTCTTTCTAAAACAAATGTTAAGTAGAAGCATTTTATTTTGGAGCAGTAGGTTATTAAACATTATTTTCTGGTCACGAAATAAATCGGAGGTTTCACTCGAACGTATGCGACCACCATTTTTAAAAACGTCGACTTCGACCAAGTCGAACGATCAAGTCGAAACTCGAAGGTGCAAGTTCGAACATTTGCGACCTCTGCGTGCTAAAAGATGTGGATGCCAGTCCACTTTCTGAAAGATTTTAATTCTATCTTCATTAATGTGGAATTTCACGACTTTTTCCGTATCCATAACTAGCCTATGGCAAGACAAATATGCACCACACTAGTCGGTTTCACACGATTATGTTCTTAATCTAGATGTAGGCTACCGTATCACGCGACAAAACTTCACTGTACCATTCTACACAAAAAAAATTTCAAACTTCTGAGGGCCGATTGTATAAACTGTTTGATCTTAGATCAGAGACGAAATTGACCTCGGTTCACGCAAAACTCGGACATTTGTATTGTATAAACGTTTATCTGAAATAAGTTCGCACTGAACTACGATCAACTTTGACTGGAGAAATTTCTCCGATCAAACTCTTTGATCTTAGTTCAAGGAGTTGTTTTCTACTTGAGATACAAGAACAGCTGATTGTTAATAAAATATTACCTGTGTTTTTACGATAAATGGTAAAAAAAATACACTGAAGTCTAACCTCATACATTGCTAGCTATAGTTGTCCATACATAGGAAATATTACTGCAGTGTAATACGGTATAATAATTCTGTAACATAACCTCGATAAATTGCTTACGTTATTATCTTATCTCGTTCGTATTTTACATATGTCTGATTACTCTGATTTCTCGGATATATCTTCTGATGATGAAAATGTTGAATTTCGTCGGGCTCCCCGTGTGTTCTGTGTAAAAGGAAATCCAATGGGAGGTTTTATGCTACAGGAAGTTTTTATTAATAAGAAAAGCGCACAAACGTGCAGAGAGTTAAGGTTCATTGTTCTTTGCTATATTCCGTTAGTGTTATTGCATATATCACAAATATAAGGTGCTACAACAGAGCGAGATACCATCTCCGACTTTAGATTTAACTCTTCGGAGAACATTATCTTGCACACCTTACAACTGTGTCCCTCTCCAGAAGTGTCCCTCTACAGGAAGTTTTCAAATGGTTGTTGGAGATCTCTTTAAATTGACAAGTCAACGGCTTTCTCTTTCAACTTGGATGCCATCATATCGGTTCTTTTATTTTCTATTATATGTTTGTACCTTGATAGTACAATATCCACCAGATCATCCTTTTATTTTGGTGTGAAATTCGCAGAACGCTCCTTTGAAGTTCCTTCCATGTTTACTTCGCGAGATTACAATATTATCTTCTTCTCCTTCTTTGACAGTCACGGCAATTTCGTATTTTATTTGTTGACAGTCACGGCCAGGTCAATCCCACCATTTAAGTATTATCCAATGGGCTGAGCTATTTCGTATTTCATTTGTTTTGCGGTGTTGCCACGTCCACTTTCTTGAACTCTGATTACATTTGAACTACACGTGTGTAAACTGAGTTCAGTTTTATACAACGCAATGAATTCATAATCTCAGTTCATTTTCAGAACTAAGTTCTTAATTGATCTCCAGTCAGATGTCTTTTTACAATCGGGCCTGAATGGTATGCGAAATACAAGTACAGATAGGCTCACTTTTTCCGTAATCAAGCAACTGTGGCGGCGGCTCTCACCCAAGTTGTAAATCAAGTTTCTTTCACAAGGGATGACAAATAATATTTTGAGGGCTAGGAAAAATGTGGTCTTACTAAGCGGTAATAGCGAAAATTTGTGGCGTGATAAGCGAGGTATTTTTATGTAGATTTAACACGATAAAATTCGGGACTTCCAATTTATGACGTGCTAAGCGGGAAAACGTGTTAATGAGGAACGTAGTAATGAGGTTTCACTGTATTCGCTACATGTCACTGTACAACTAAACACAAAATACATTTCTAACAACTCCTGAATGGAGTGTGAAATACAAGCACAAACATGCTCATTGTGTTATTCTACAGTTTCATCGCTAACCGGCAAGCAAAACTGAGCTCCCCGAAGGTGCAATTTATCCTGTGAAGTTCAAGAATTCAAGGCCTTGAATTGATTGCTGTGATATAAAATTCTTAAAATTCCGGCTGTTCATTACATAGTTCAGTCTGTGTACATCCGGGATAAGTGAATTTGTGCTCTTGTATGCTGTCTATGTGAGTGACATTTATTCCCTTGATATTAGGTGGTTCCGGGGAAGTTTACTTTGATCATGTAATATCGTGGTATAAATAAAGATGAATTCCTACTTCAATTTAAACCTGAAGGAGAAAATAACCAAGTTAGATGTTGGAAACAATGTATGGAAGTTACTAGAATCATTAGGATCATTGAATGATGATTGACTCATCTTGAGCAGCATGTTAAACGTGTTGTTACACAGACGGAGCAGGACGAAGTGTGTGGGCAGCGGTAAAGGAGGCGAGGGGAAGGAAGGAGATGGAGCACCTGCGGGGGAATGGAACTAACGTCATTGTATTGAATAGGTGGACCTTGAAAGAATTTAATTTAATTTTACTGTAATCCCACTTCAATACGGAATCAATGAAATTCATAACTATAAGTTTTCTGGTCTAGGAAAAATATGACCGTACGAAGCGGTAATAACGAAAATTCGTGATGTGATAAGTGAGGTATTTTTATATAGATTTAATACGATGAGGATTGGGACTTCAAATTTTTGTAATTAAGCAGGAAAACATGTTAATGAGGAAGGCACTAGTGAGGTTTCACTGTATATTTAGAGTATTGTTTACATTGTGTAAACTTGTCAGTGATTGCGAATTGGTGATGTTATGAACAAGTGAAACAAATTGCATTGATTGCACCAGTACTCCACTGTCACCTCAGTAAATTTCAGAAAGTTTGCTGTTCTTAACTCAAGCTTCTAATCATCCGTTACCTCCCGCGACTACATTTATCGAAATGTAATTGCCATGATTCATCATGTAATTGACTACATTTGAAAAGTTTTGAAGTTATATTAAAATAATGTAATGGTAATACAGATATCACCAATAGCTTTTTGCGGTCTTCAGTAAAATTGCATTGCATCCTTTCAATATGTGCGTCACGGTAAAAGTATGCACAAGAGTACTCTGTCTATATCTTTCATAACTAGTAGCATATTTAACCTGCAAGTGTGTGATAAGTGTATTTATACAACTGTGACTGGGGGAGTTGGCCGAGCAGTTAGAGGCGCGCGGCTGTGAGCTTGCATCCGGGAGATAGTGGGTTCGAATCCCACTGTCGGCAGCCCTGAAGATGGTTTTCTGTGGTTTCCCCTTTTCACACCAGGCAAAATACTGGGGCTGTACCATAATTAAGGCCACGGCCACTTCCTTTCAACTCCTAGGCCTTCCCTATCCCATCGTCGCCATAAGACCTATCTGTGTCGGTGTGATGTAAAGCCAATAGCAAAAAATATACCATTGTGGTTTGCTTTTGAACATAAATATCATTAGCTATGTCCATCCTGAAGGTAAATAAATCCATGAATGCATTTGAAGCAATGATGAAAGAAAGGTGCACCTTCAGTTGTTAACCAGTGCTGCCAACTCCAGGAATGTGTCCCTAGACTCGCTTAGTCAGGTGACTCGTATAAGAAAAATAATTTAACACATTAATGAAGAGAAGAAAATCGGTTATGAAAACTTAGTCACCTCAAATCCAAATTGAAGGGGAGCTCGAGAGGGTAAGGCACTCTCTATCCCCGATTTACATTTAAAGATATATGAAGTTTTACAAAGATGGAAAAGGTTTACATGTTTAAGTTGAAGGTTACATAGTAAAGGTTTCGGACCTGCCCCGCGGGTTAAACTGCTGAGCTAGCAAGGAAGAGGAATATGTTAAGAGGCCATTACCTTTGCTGAAGAGCTGCTGCTCGAAGGAAGAGGCGCAACCCGCCCCCTGCTATACTTCCATACAGTAAGCTAGATGTTGTTGAAGTGGCGAAGAGCCAAGAAAATCAGCAGTTTTTAAACCCTCATGGAAGATTCGAGACCTTTCATGAATAATAAAGACACACCCACTCAACTTTATTGGGTAGCTAAGAGTTACACATGGAAATTCGAAGAAGAAACCTCTGATAGGTGGAAAATTAATTACAGAAATTACTGATTGGCTAAGTTCAAAACAGGCGGAAAGAAAGCTTAATATTGCCAACCCACAAATGAAAGAACAAAATTTAGTAAAGACCAAAACTTATACTGTAAATACAAAATTTCTTCAACAACAGTTCCTTCACTTCGCACCAGGGTGCATGATCATAGTTTTTTGGGTAGAGACATCTGTTAGTGAATGTCTACACTTCTTGATCCATAGAAAACAAAACATGTTGAAATCCACACAGTATAGACAACTTTGTAATCCCAAAATTTATAGTAGAGACCTCTTCTGAGAAAACTCATGAATTAATACAGTTCTAAAAGTTCACAGTTTCTCCGGTAGAGGAGGATTTATTGGCGGAAGATTTAAATTTTCGGCGTAGAGGTGTACCGCCCGGTACAATTATTATTATTATTATTATTATTATTATTATTATTGGTGTTCTGGACCCCGCAGCAAGATGCAAGACCACTACTTGGCGGTAAATTACATCTGCTGCCTTTGTCATTGCTGACAATGTGACCACCACCATCGTCGTGCGTAGGCAAGTGCTCGAGATTTCTGGCGACACGAATGATATACTTGCATGAATTATTGACCTTATTATAGAGATGAACAATTGCACGGTCAATATCATTCATATCGTTTATTTCAAATGTGTTTAAATTTATATTTATATGCCAGAAGAATCTACTGTAATCTAACTTTATGTGCTCCAAAGGAAAAGATGGTTCTTGAAAACGAACCCAGGAAAGATAAAAAAATGATCAGTTTATGATCAGAATAAGTACATTATGAACAGTAAAATCAATTGGTCTCAACTCCTTTTCCACCCCACTGCCGATAAGTTGATTTACCTCCCCCCCCCCCCAAGAAAGAAGGCGTGTTTCCTTATGTTTAAAGGAGATTCCAAATAATAATAATAATAATGTTATTTGCTTTACGTCCCACTAACTACTTTTTAAGGTCTTCGGAGACGCCAATTCCAAATACCAATGCTCACGTCTGTTACCTTCAGTTCTGAGATATAAGCATCCCCATAAAGAGAAATCACTTTTTTCACTTCCTTTCACAATCTCCCCCCGCCCCTTAAGTGAATTTCCTGTTAAAAATACTTGTCTCTTTAATAGTAAAGGATCTTCTAAATACCAATTATCACGACTCTAACATCTTCAGTTTTTGAAATATGTGTCCCCATAAAAGAATTCAACTCCTTTTCACCCCCACCCCCCAAAATGATTTCGCCCAAAAACGCTTTTTTCTTTGTTTTTAAAGGAGATCCAAATATCAATTCTTACGTCTGTAACAACTTTAGTTTTTATTAGATGTAAGTATCCTCATACAATTAATTCAATTAATTTTTCAATTTGTCACCTCCCTCCCCCTTCATTGGATTTTCCGAGAATACGTGTGTGTTTCATTTTAAAGCAGATTCCAAATACCAATTTTCACGTCTGCAAAATCTCAAACTTGTTGGTATCAAAAAAGTTAGCCGCTCTAATACAGAAAGTTACCTAGAGTACGTCATGGCGAGGCCTTTCTATAAGGACAATGACCAGAGTGAGAGGACATCGCCGAACGTAGTCCAACATACAAGACCTACTGGGCTCACTGGAAGTCCCTAGACTGTCTTTTTATGTGTATATGGGAGTCGGGTGGCTGGAAATGGAAGGTCGCCCAAATGGTAATTTCGTGGAATAAAGGGATGAAATTTGTGGCTGAACTGCATGGAGGCACTACCGGTACTGCACGCCATCTTGGGGTGAATAAGACCTTAGATCAGGTCCGGCAGTGCTGCTGTTGAGTACATCTGAGGTCGGAATTTGAAAGATGGTGCCAAATGTGTCACACCTGTGCAGTGAGCCGGGGCCCTCATAGCTGTAGTAGGGCCCAGATCGAGCAGTACATTTGATTGCCTATCAAATGCATAGCCATCGACATCGCAGGACCTTTTCTGAGGCCGGACTCAGAACTCCTTGTCTGCTTCTAGCTATGGAATATTTCACCAAGAGGGCTGAGGTCTACACTATCTCCAATCAGGAAGCATCAATGGTAACCAATACCATGATGAAGAACAAGTTCTGTTGTTTTTGGTGTCCTGAGAGAGTTGCACAATGACCAGTGGATGAATGTTGAATCGATGCTGATGAAGGAAGTTCTGCAGTGTCTCAGTGTATGCAAGGCCCGAACAACACCTCTCCACCTGCAATTAGAAGGCGTGGTAGAGCTATTCATTAAGAGCATCGAAGAACATCTGAGGAAGTTGATGTCAGCACACCAGAGGGACTGGGATGAGAGGATACCCTTCTTCCTGGTGGCCTAACATGCATCCACTCATGAGATGACAGTTATGACACCCGCCAACACCTGCAATATGACTTAGTGGTGGTGGTGATTATTGTTTTAAGAGGAAACACAACTAGGCAAGCATCCTCTATATAACACTAATCAGAGAGAAAAAATGGAAGGGATCCAACACTTCAGAAATGAAGGTATCAGCCAAAAGAAGACAAGGGCCACAAAGGGCATGAAAATGAAAGACTCCTTAGGCCTCGAGTGCTCTAATACCGTCGGGGTTGGAAAAGAGCAAGAGTTGACCAAGGGAGTTCGGATAGGGTAGATGAAAGTGAGGAGCCTGGCAGAAGTAGGTGGAAGCAATGCCATGACTCATTTGAGGGCCCCTTGGTCGCTAACCCACGCCCCTTTTAGTCGCCTTTTATTACAGGCAGGCGATACCGTGGGTGTTATTCTACTACCCGCACCCACTGGGGGTGCAATCTGACTCAATGTTTGGGATGGTCCCCGAGCAAGAAGAACTAGCGACAGGCTACATACGAAAGCCAGTGAACTGCCTTGACAACGAACATGAGTATGCCCAACCATACCTAACATATCCAACGACTGGAGTAAGGTCCATTATTATTTGCATACAAAATTAGAGGATTCCAGGAAGGTGGCTATACCCAATGGTATGGACGAATTGGAAGTCGCCACAACAAAGCCGCTCCTAGAAGAAGCTGGAAACTGATTTAAAGGGCATGCAGAATGACCTGGAATTGTAAACTACCTACTAGAATCTTTTGTGGGCCTACTGTAGGCCTATGTACGGTAAGCAGCTCAAATGACTCATGTCAGTCAGTCTTGAGTGAGTCATATACCTTCTTTTGGTCAAATTTGCCAAATAGTTCTCCTCTCACCAACTCAATTCAGTATCTAATAATCTGTGATCCAATCTACCCACCACATCTTCAACATTCTTTTCCAACACCACATCTCAAAGGCTTCTATTATTCATTTTCCACTGTGTTTCACTTCCGAACAATGCCGTGCTCCACTTAAAAGTCTTCAGAAACATCTTTGTACTTTGTAATATGCATACCTGTTTTTGTGATTAGTACATTTCTTCTCTAAGAAAGGCTTTTCTTGCTTTGGCTACTCTAAATTTTATGTCCCCCTTCTGACATTGTTAGTTATTCTACTATCAAGTAACAATATTCATCTACTTCATCAGATAATTCATGCATCACCTGACTTCATTTGATTGCATTCCATTAGTTTTCTTTCAGATATGCTTTTTTTTTTTTTTTTGCACACTTCCTCCATACCATTCAGAAATGTCTTCAGATCATCTGTAGACTCGGATAAAATAACAATATTATCAGAAATCTTAGAGTTTTGATTTCCTCTCCTAGAACTGTGAAATTTTTATTTAAATTTCTGTACTCTTTGTTCTATAAACACACCTTTAAAATAAAGGAAAAAACTGCTACCTTACCTCACTCATTTCTAGATACTTGCTTCTTGATGAATATTGAATTTTCACGACCGCATTGTAATCGAAACATACTTTCAACGTATTAGGTCGTGTTACGTACATGTAGTACGTGTTGAAGAGATGTTGAGTACAGAACAAAAATGGCCAGCCGGACACCAGTGGGATCCGAACCCATAACCTCCCGATTTCGCGTCGGTTGCTCTACCAATTGAACTATGGTGGCCTAGGCCACCTTTGTTCTGTTTGAAAGGATCTGAGCTACAGGTCTGGCACTGCTGCTAGCACACTGTAGAGTGCGTTTAAGTCGCCCGTGTGGGGCATGTCACTGAATATTGAATTTTCACGACCGCATTGTAATCGAGACAGACTTTCAACGTATTAGGTCGTGTTACGTACATGTAGTATGTGTTGAAGAGATGTTAAATCATCATCATCATCTGTTTACCCTCCAGGTTCGGTTTTTCCCTCGGACTCAGCGAGGGATCCCACTTCTACCGCCTCAAGGGCAGTGTCCTGGAGCTTCAGACTCTTGGTCGGGGATACAACTGGGGAGTATGACCAGTACCTCGCCCAGGCGGCCTCACCTGCTATGCCGAACAGGGGCCTTGTGGAGGGATGGGAAGATTGGAAGGGATAGGGAAGGAAGAGGGAAGGAAGCGGCCGTGGTAGAGCAACCGACGCGAAATCGGGAGGTTGTGGGTTCGGATCCCACTGGTGTCCGGCTGGCCATTTTTGTTCTGTACTAAACATCTCTTCAACACGTACTACATGTACACTGACTGACAGAGCAAATGCAACACCAAGAAGGAGTGGTCAGAACTTTATGCCAATTGCAGGGTAGACTGACGTCACTGAGGTATGCTCATGATGTGAAATGCGCCGCTGTGCTGCGCACGTAGCGAACGATAAATGGGACACGGCGTTGGCGAATGGCCCACTTCGTACCGTGATTTCTCAGCCGACAGTCATTGTAGAACGTGTTGTCGTGTGCCACAGGACACGTGTATAGCTAAGAATGCCAGGCCGCCGTCAACGGAGGCATTTCCAGCAGACAGACGACTTTACGAGGGGTATGGTGATCGGGCTGAGAAGGGCAGGTTGGTCGCTTCGTCAAATCGCAGCCGATACCCATAGGGATGTGTCCACGGTGCAGCGCCTGTGGCGAAGATGGTTGGCGCAGGGACATGTGGCACGTGCGAGGGGTCCAGGCGCAGCCCGAGTGACGTCAGCACGCGAGGATCGGCGCATCCGTCGCCAAGCGGTGGCAGCCCCGCACGCCACGTCAACCGCCATTCTTCAGTATGTGCAAGACACCCTGGCTGTTCCAATATCGACCAGAACAATTTCCCGCCGATTGGTTGAAGGAGGCCTGCACTCCCGGCGTCCGTTCAGAAGACTACCATTGACTCCACAGCATAGACGTGCACGCCTGGCATGGTGCCGGGCTAGAGCGACTTGGATGAGGGAATGGCGGAACGTCGTGTTCTCCGATGAGTCACGCTTCTGTTCTGTCAGTGATAGTCACCGCAGACGAGTGTGGCGTCGGCGTGGAGAAAGGTCAAATCCGGCAGTAACTGTGGAGCGCCCTACCGCTAGACAACGCGGCATCATGGTTTGGGGCGCTATTGCGTATGATTCCACGTCACCTCTAGTGCGTATTCAAGGCACGTTAAATGCCCACCGCTACGTGCAGCATGTGCTGCGGCCGGTGGCACTCCCGTACCTTCAGGGGCTGCCCAATGCTCTGTTTCAGCAGGATAATGCCCACCCACACACTGCTCGCATCTCCCAACAGGCTCTACGAGGTGTACAGATGCTTCCGTGGCCAGCGTACTCTCCGGATCTCTCACCAATCGAACACGTGTGGGATCTCATTGGACGCCGTTTGCAAACTCTGCCCCAGCCTCGTACGGACGACCAACTGTGGCAAATGGTTGACAGAGAATGGAGAACCATCCCTCAGGACACCATCCGCACTCTTATTGACTCTGTACCTCGACGTGTTTCTGCGTGCATCGCCGCTCGCGGTGGTCCTACATCCTACTGAGTCGATGCCGTGCGCATTGTGTAACCTGCATATCGGTTTGAAATAAACATCAATTATTCATCCGTGCCGTCTCTGTTTTTTCCCCAACTTTCATCCCTTTCGAACCACTCCTCCTTGGTGTTGCATTGTCACTGTCAGTCAGTGTACGTAACACGACCTAATACGTTGAAAGTCTGTTTCGATTACTTGCTTCTTATTTATATTGTTTGTTGTTTAAAGGGGCCTAACAGCTAGGTCATCGGCCCTCGTATTTATAACCCTCGATTCTAACAACAGGAGTCTGATATAGTACAGATTGTTGATAACTAGGGTTCGAAAGTTTATGACTTAAAGAAGAACAAACTATGCCCTAAAAACTACCTAAATATGATCTAAAAGAAGGAAAATATGACTTAAGCATTTCAGGGAGAGGTAGCAAGTACTAGAGTATTACTGACACAGAGGTGCCAACCTTTAAAGTGGATTATCAGTAATCGCCCTCCGTCCCCGTGAAAAATTTCGAGTCAAGTCCAAAGCATGCTCCTCCCTTCTCGGTAATGACACCCTTTTTGTCCTTCCCTCTAGCAATCCATTCGAAAGTATATCATATTACACAATAACATTTGCACACAACCTGTTAGTTCTGTGATAAAACATTCCTTGTAACTTGTTTCTCACGCAGGAGCTGCTTTTCACTGTAGTTTTTCTTGAAGCATTCTCCCCACTGTGATGACATTTTCGTCTTCAGAACCATAAGCGATTCCAGTGCAGATGTGCTTAATGTAGGCCTCACTTCTTTCTCAATCTTTCTGTCAACTGTCAAGTACAGTGAACACAGCAAATTCAACATTAGTGAAGGATTTATAGTGGAGAAGAGCAACGCCTGAGCTCCTTCATTCGCAATGAATTTTACAACGCTTATGGGTAGCAAAAGGAAGTCACGATTGCATAAGTATCGTTGCCAACTCACAAGCATTGAAACGAGGACGATTTTGGAGACATTTTCAATCCTTTCGAGCCTTTTTCCTTCTTTTCCTTTTTTCCGTAGAAAATTATTTTTTCTTGATAATGTCAGCTTTTCCGTAATAATCTCCCCTTTGACCGTAATTCCGTAATCATGAGGTGAAATCCGTAATATTTACGGACAATCCGTAATAGTTGGCATCTCTGCTGACATTGAACGTGGCAAAAAGTTATTAGCGATAACACAGCAGACACATGTATTACGCAGACTGACAGAGCTACAGTAGGTACATTTAAGCTTTATACATTCATTGAGTTGCATAGCCCTGAGACGGAGTGCTCAGTTTCTTCTCCTAAACAAGGACCGAAGAAATGAAATATTAGCATGCATGGTTTTTGGTATCCGTCGCCGTACGTTCATACAGCATCACGTTCTCTGAATCACGTCTTCTAAACTTGCCATCTGTCTGTTTCGGGAAAACCGGACGAGTTGGCCGTGCGGTTACGGGTGCGCAGCTGTGAGCTTGCATCCGGGAGATGGTGAGTTCGAACCCCACTGTCGGGAAACCTGAAGATGGTTTTCTGTGGTTTCCCATTTTCATACCAGCAAATGTTGGGGCTGTACCTTAATTAAGGCCACGCACGCTTCCTTCCCACTCCTACCCCTTTCCTATCCCATCGTTGCCATAAGACCTATCTATGTCGGTGCGATGTAAAACTTTCTTTGTTCCGGAAAATAAAGAAAAATACATCTTCTACAGCATTCTGAAATCCTTTGTTTGAAACTCGACGCAGATAACATGTACATTGTCAAAAACGACGCCGGAATTTAAAAAAAAAATCTTCAAAATATAACTATGACCTACTAAGCCAACGGCCGTAGCCGTGTTGAAACACCTGATCCCGTGAGATCTCCGAAGTTAAGCAACATTGCGCGTGGTCAAGATTTGGATGGGTTGCCACGCGCCGTTGGTGGGGGGTAAGGGAATGGAGGAGCGGAAAGGAACTGGCCACCCTACCGCACGTAAACTCGGGCTCAGGACACCTCTGCGGAGGTTCGGATTTGCCTTCGGGCAGAATACACCCTTACCTTAATATCACTAAAATGACCAAAATATAAAAAACGAAATATGCATTTATATAACCTAACCGCAAGGCACTACAGCCCTGAAGGGACTTGGCCTACCAAGCGACCGTTGCTCAGTCCGAAGGCCTGCAGATTACGAGGTGTCGTGTGGTCAGCCGTTGTTCTTGGCTTTCTAGACCAGGACCGCTATCTCACCGTCACATAGCTCCTCAATTCTAACCACGTAGGCTGAGTGGACCTCAAACCAGCCATCAGATCCAGGTAAAAACTTTGACCTGGCCGGGAATCGAACTTGGGGGTCTCCGGGTAAGAGGCAGGAACGCTACCCCTACACAACGTGGCCGGTATGCATTTATATGCAACATAAAATTGCTTTGAATGGGATCAGTGACCCATCATTCACACATATTCTTGAGATTTATGATAAAATGAGCTCAGGAACGAAATATAGGCCTAACTGTTCCGTAACATCCGAACCTTATTTATAATCTTTCTTTACCTGCATTTTAATCCTGAAACTCTGTCAGAATTTCCAACACCCTCGAACAAAAAACGTATCTGAATGTCTTTTCCACATCAACAAATACCTTATATGCCGTACATGAACTTGTCTTTCTCTATTCTACCTTCTAAGAAGAGGCATGGAGTCAATGGTTGCTTTGCATGTTCGCACATTTCCTTGGAAACCAAAATGCTCTTCTCCCAATTCAGATTCAAATAATATATTTCCATTTTTCTGTAAATAATTTGTGTTAAAAGTGATTTAATTTGAATTTTAACGAAGATCGCGTACGCTACTTGTAAATCTCAGCTCCATTTTGAGCACAAATACTTCTCTGTCTGGCTCATCTCCTTTATAAAGTTTGCACCAAATTTGCAAACTAGTCGCCTACTTATCTACATCACGCCTTTACTTCCGCATCGATAAAGTAGAGAGGACCTCCCCGACAGAATAACAGCCTCTCATATTGGCTGTATGAGATGGAATCTCTATTGACAATCTTCTCCCGTTATCTCTCGTAAATCACGTCCTTTGTTATCCAGAGAGGCTTATAAAATCTTCTGTAATGTCCTCACCGCGACGCAGGTCCCAATTCTTTCTCTCTTCAAACCTCATGAGTGACTGCACAGTTCAAAATTTCATACAATGAAATAATTACCTGCTGTCATTCCTTTCGAGGATTCAGCGATTTATAATTTTTTGAAATATTCACTAAGTGTCATCTGAACTTTTTATCACAGGTTCGAGGGATATAAAGGTCAGAGTTGGTCTTTATAACCAAGAAGCTATGAATTCTGTCGCAGAACTGACTACAACAAGCAAATTGCAATTGCACAAACCACAGACGAACGGATCCATATCAGCACAATGGTATAAATTAACACTCACAAAGACCTAATAAAAAATAAAAAAATTGTTGGTTATAAAAGAGGTAAGTGAGGAACCTGGAATAAGTAAGTGATGCCAGACTAAGCTGCGACTCGACGATCGCCTTTTCGCACTCGCAAACTTTGAGTCCCTACGGGGAGTGTTTTATGCTAATATATTTGGCGAACTTTCATGATGATAACATAATTTGATTTCTGCCTAATGTATTGCACCTAGCTACTAATTTGAAACTATAAATCCGACAAACGTTCGGATCCTTTGCTTAATGCCCAGGTTAGTGTGGCTTCGTTTCAGAGGAACGCGGGTTCGATTCCCGGCCGGGGCTGGGATTTTAATCGAGTATTGTTAGTTCCTCTGGCTCGAAAACTGGTGTTTGTGTTCCTCGTAATACACACATCTTCATATACACTCAGCACACCATAATGTTAACCACCACAGCAACAAGAAATAGTGGATACATCCCTTCACACAGAGTTAGCGTCAAGAAGGCCACCAGGCCGTAAAAAACGACGAAATCCACATGAAGCATCGACCCCAACAAATTTGGAAGAAGGCCGCGAAGAGAAAGAAGAAGAAGAAATTTGACGAATATGTGACTGGTGCAAACAATCTATGGCACTGGGAAGTATCTTGCTCTTAAATTTCGTAATGTCTTAAAATACTGTTAATGCCTCGAGAATTAGTGAAGTAGATGAACTGTCTTAAGCACTTGATGAGTGTTGATGAGTGATGATGAGTGATGATACGACCAACGTTAATATTTCAGCCCTCAGTCCAACACTGAAAATCTTTGGACTGCCCGTAAATAGAACCTGGGGTCTGCGGGCAGGAGACAGGCACGCTACCTCTACCCCCGAGGTAAATACTCTTTCTTATCTCTGATGTTTTGACACTACGGTAAAATATTTTGCCTTATTAACAAATGTAACTTATAAGTCATATTTGTGCATTTTTATATAAGATTATTATATCCTAAAATATGTTGCAGTATTATTTTCAATAATAATAATATTAATAATATTAATAATGTAACAAAAATTATGGGTATCATAGCTGAATCGTAGTGTTAATATGTAGTGAAGAGTTAGATAGTTTGTAATGATTTGTAGTGAGTATTTAGGGTAAATAGTGAAAGTGCATTTTCAATCAAATTAATATTAAATGAAAATCAACATCCTGGTTAACAACTTTAGGATCAGTAAGGAAAAGAACGGAAAATTACCTCACTCCTCATTTTCCTAGTACGCCTCTTCTGTGACATCCAAACTGTCTATGACAGCTTATCAAGGTGCTGTTGGGGATCTAACCAGCCTTCGAGCTGAAGAACATGATATGCATACTTGACATAAAATTCAACAATTAATAATCATGAATTACTGATAAAACTAAAGATGGTAGCTTTCTTATATAATAATCCTATTGAACATTACTAACAATTGTTCTTCAAATTAATTGTGCAAACAGTGATATTCGGAATTAGCTCCTCACATTGCAACAAGAATTTAACATTACAAATTATTTCTTGCATTGTAAGGGAAGTACAGATTTTACGAATCAGAGATGAACTATAGTCAGATGATACTATAAAACCTTTGCTGGCATGAATAAAATATATTTATGAATATTTCTCACGTTGAATATTGTGAATTTTAAAAAAGTCGGTTATCATACATTTAGTTAATATTTTTCAGACATTAACTAAACCATCGTTATTAAAATTAATATGTATTTTACGTTACATATATTTATAAGTGCTTAGGTATGACTATATGTGCTATACTTATTTTAAATTTATAATGATTTATAACAAGAATCAGTCCGTTGATACTGTGTGTGAAAGAGCTGAATTACATACAGGAGGGCATAACTCTTCTATGAATTGCAATACCTGTCTACAGATTTATTGTCTCGATTTGCATATCCTACTTCCTCAAGAGAGCAGCATTATAACTCTTTGTTTACAGTTCTTTATACCGATATTTCATTTGAATTTAAAATATAATCACTTTTAGTCTTGAAATCTATTGCCTGGCTCATTCTATTGTTTCTCTCCCTAACGGGACTTCTCTTCGGAGTATAATGGAACGCCAGGGACAGACTATTGGCATAGCGCCTGCTGTTTGGCAGGATACTAACCCGCAGGTCAGAACTGCTTGATAGGACGCCACCGTGCCAGGCTGATGGGACGAGTTAATTAAGTTAGGAAGCTCTATTCTTTCATGGTGCTTCCCCATCTTGGCCGAGTTGTGTTGAAGGCGTAGTTTGGTTCTGATATTCACCTCAGACTGACGGTTCTAAAAATATAAAACTAGTACATTAGCCAGAGCTAATTGATTTATAGGGACATCGCGAAACAAATGGTAGATTGTTACTGCGAAGGAATAAATATTGGCTGTAGGAAATAATGTTTATAAAGTGTAATGATAATGTCGTCCATGAAATATTAAAGTATATCGGAATCTTATAAAACAATGATTGCCACACTTTTATTCTTATAAAGTATTTCCAGATTAAATTTCTGTATCATTTGATATGTTTTTGGGATTATCAAGTTATAGCTCAATATTTCTCCATTTAAAAAAATGTCTATTGAAGACCACCTAGAGCGCGGTACTTGGTTAGTAATCAAGTGTTTCGTTGTATGAGTTTCCATCAATTGGCTTTTCAACTATATTATGCGCCTGTATCTCACAAACTACCAATCGGATAGTATTAGGTCTTCTTTGAGTTATTTACGATGATTAAAATAAACCATAACAAAGGCATTCTTATTATGCGAATTATACAAATTTTTAATATTTGTACATCTTAAAACTGCTCCATGTAAAAGGAAGTAATCTTTATTAAACAAACTACAAAGGTAACGTAATTTCATTCTGTGAATGAAGCAGGAGTAGAGAAAATGGTATGAACTCAGTACAGACGGCAGAAAAGCCATCCTCTATCAGGAATACACACCAGCCAACCGGTGGACCTTTTTAGCGGCCGTGACCTTAATTAAGATTCAGCCCCAGCATTTGCTTGGTGTGGAAATGGGAAACCACGGAAAACCATATTCAGGGCTGCCGACAGTGGGATTCGAACCCACTATCTTCCGGATGCAAACTCACAGCCGCGCGCCTCCAAATGCACGGCCAACTCGCCCGGTACCGGTGGATCGACGCCCTAAATGGACACTTTTGATCTGAATGGAAGAATGCTCTGAAAATGCAATATGACGTGGTTGCTGTGCGAGTCCTGCCCGGGTGTAACTTGTACGGAGTGCGCTGCAGGTACTGAATTGAGCCTAGAACCCTTGTCAATTTCTCAGTTCCTGTCTGTGGGGGTACATGCTTAGGGTTGCTAGAAACGACATAACAAGATCTAGAATTGCAGTAGTATTTTTTCAGAAAGGTTATGAGGTACATGAAGAGGTAACGTGTATTGCTGACGGTGGAAGCAATGGGAGAATGGACATATTTGCTATCGACCGAGAAAAGGATTCAGTGTATATATTGGATACCAATGAGCCAACCATTAATTGCTTCAAGACGCATATAATATTTCTAGTATAAGAGGTGTAGGGTTTTTAATCGGAGCAAGACGATAATTTGAAAATATTTCGTATTTTTTAAAGCGTGGACATCCCCAAGAATATATTATTCTTTGTTGCTATTGATGCTTTCACGGCCCGTACTCATAGACATGCTACTGTATAGGCTTTGGGGCTAATGCCGTGTCAAGAAAATAAGGTGAAATTCTTTACGTTTCTTGTTTATATTTTTTTATCTAGCTATTTTTCCCACCTGGGGATCCATATAAAATATCACAAATCACCTGTACAGTCCAGAGTAATATCTGGGGACATTATATAAAAGAACACTCCGTGAAGCCGTTAACTGTTCTTTCTTTCTTTCTTTCTTTCTTTCTTTCTTTCTTTCTTTCTTTCTTTCTCTTCTTGCATATCACGACATACATATTGCTTTGGTATACTGTATCAGGCTTAGGCAGCCTATAGATGTAAGAAGTACAGGTAAATAGATAGATGCCACGTACAGATCGAAATATTTAATTTCCTGCTGAAGGAGTTACAAAGGGGCTGCCTGGCCGAGGCGGTAAAGGCGTGCTCGATTCGCCCGGAAGGACGTGGGTTCGAATCCCCGTCAGGAAGTCGTAAAATTTAAGAAATGAGATGTCCACTTCCGGCGGTACATATGGCACTGAGGTTCACTCAGCCTTCAGTAGAAATGAGTACCAGGTTAATTCCTGGGGCAAAGACGGCCGGGCGTAGAGCTAACCACTCTATCCCATCAAGTGCCGAGGTTACGGATAGTGGAAGCCTTTACCTTCTACCCTTCCAAGGGCCCTCTTGGCCTGTACGGAGATGTCGTTGAAGGAGTTACGAAAAGGACATAAACCTAGCTGTTTTAACACTGGTAAGATAGGACGGCTAACGCGTCGTAATTCAGTGTTCATGCGTTATGTGGTTACATTATTCCCTTAACGATATTCAGTTTGTTCCAGTCTTTGGGTTTTGTCGTGGAAGCCCTTCGAGAATCTTCACTTCTTTTCAAGTGAAATTGACATTGGGTTTTGAACCTCAGTTGTCAGGGTGATAATCCAGCAAATAAGCCACTTTGTTTATTACGCTTATAGCTTGACAAATTAATGTTGTATCTGTTTACAAATATATTTATAGCAGGTCTAAAATATATACTCATTCTGATTTTAGATACTGTGGTAGAAGTGTGTAGACAATGTGCGTAAGTAAATTCCTTCTTATTACTTTTTATTA
Source organism: Anabrus simplex (assembly GCF_040414725.1). Lineage (NCBI taxonomy): Eukaryota > Metazoa > Arthropoda > Insecta > Orthoptera > Tettigoniidae > Anabrus > Anabrus simplex. Next base: position 106,822,850 of record NC_090265.1, on the reverse strand, counting down.
TTCATCGTTCCGTCCACCTGGAGGCTGGCGGGCAGCAGGAAAGTGAGTATGGTGTTATTTCCATCGTTGTTTAATAGTCTGGTATGATCTTCCTTCCTTTACCTTATCCAGAAACGCTGTTGTCTTTCTGAATATTTGACAGACTTCTAAGAAGCTGACACTCCAACTGGAGTACTTTACAGTATTAGGTGGCTTAAGAGTAGCTTTCTTTACTTCTCAATGAAGTCTACATGATGGAATTTCTATTTCATATTGCACAGCACCTGTTCCTTTTTCTAGTTGAGGATATCTTCATCGTCGTCTTCCACCTCAAGTATCACATCTCAAGTGCTATCAGTTTTGTCTTCTCAAATTTTCTGAGAGTACATGGCAACACTCCACACGTAGCTCTCAGTGAATCACCTTTTGAGGCCAATGACGCATATGTAGATGTCAAAAGACATTTCTTCATATTGACAGCCTGCTTCCCTTGGACTATCCGAGCTGCAACAAAATTTTTGACATCTCCCAGCCGAGGTTATCAGGCTACGAAGATTATAGTCTCACTTAACTTCTTGAAAATAATTTTCCTCTAGCCAAATATGTATGTTCTGATTCTCATTTTGTATGCTTTTGATGACTTTGGTTTTATATTAATTTATGTGCATCTCACATATTTCTTTGAACTCCTATTAAATGAAAAATGTATCCTATGGTAATGATTACGGAAGGAATGCTTTATTATTTACCTGGTAGTCCTGACTCATCGCGGTTTACTGGATGGATTTCTCCTGTACACACTGCTGTGAGGAGAGCTAACCAATTACATGCACAGGGCATTACGTACGAATGACATCACACTGAGGGAACTGTGTGCCATTTGTATATGTTCCGGCTTGCGGTATACTAACGTTACAGTGCCGTCATTGTAGTGGAGCATCATGGTTATAACATTCACGGATGACGAATGTACTGATACAGCGATGTTATACGGTGAAAGTCTCCGGCTCTACACTAATAATTTTTCTTGATATATTTTGACGCACAGTGGTGCAACGAGTAGTCTGATCGTGACAAGTGCATCAAGTTTCAAAAAAGATTCTTCTTCTTTTTTCTTGTTTTTTTTAAATCCCGCCTGGTCACGGGCTAGTACAGGTTTCACTAAATACCATTTAGGATAATTTTACCACAATATTGAATTTACTCCAGTATTTTGGAGGCAACAGATCACCACGTAAGAACGACCTACAACAAAATACTGCATAGCTATAAATGACGATGATATACAAAATACAGCACATAATATTGTTAGCTTGATACATATTGCTCTAGGATGGGAGGTGTACTTCGCAGCATTGAAGTTTCCATCAATTTTCCCATTATTATTACTATTATTATTATTATTATTATTATTATTATTATTATTATTATTATTATTATTATTATTATTTTATACATCTAGTTGAGCCTCTATGAACTGCGTGGTAACAACCAACTTCATTTCAGTGTCTAGGTCTTGTTCTTGTTCCGGCTTTGACTTCCTGCCATTATCTTCTGAGCCCAGCGACGAGTGCCTGTTTATGCTCATCAGACAAAGGTCCTGTCCGTCTTCTGGAAGTTGATGCCATTTGGAAACCTTGATAGTTGTTTACCAATCTTCTGAATGCGTTCCTGTCATGAATTTCTTGGTCTGAAATACCAATCTGCATCAGATCTTTTTCGCATTCCTGGAACCATCTCGGCCTTGTTGCCTTAGATTGAATAAAATTCCATATTCTTTTTGTTAGCCGACCATCAGTCATCCTCAAGAGATGACCGTAAAATAATAGCCGTCTCTTCTTAATTGACGCTGTGAGAGGTTCCGTCTTGCTGTACAAATCCTCATTTGGTCTCATTCGCCACTGTCCATCAACCCACCTATTACCTAGGATTTTTCTTAGTATCCTGCGCTCTCTTTTTTCCAGCCGATCAGCTTGACCTTTACAACTTAAGGTCAAAGTTTCGGATGCATATAATCCCTCAGGTTTTACAACTGTGTTATAGTGTCGGAACTTATTATTATTATTATTATTATTATTATTATTATTATTATTATTATTATTATTATTATTATTATTATTATCGGACTCAGCAAGCGACTCGGTTAAATCTTGATTATCCAACAAACGATCAGAATTTAGTCGAAGTGAGCAGAAGTAATTCACAGAGTCACCTTTGCCAACTAGAACCGTTACGCGTTGAGTTCCTATCAAGAAACACAAAATTAAAATACCATCTTATCTGCATTAAACTACGGTACCGATACATGGACTCTGAGTAAGAGAAGTGGAATAAGGAAACATGTTTCCTAGACCTAATTCATCTCAGAGATAAAAAAAAAAAAAAACTCTCTTCATAACAGAGTTAGCAAGAAACCACCAAATAGTAAGAGAACATTGGGACGATCTCGGATCACATGGATCGAACAAGTAGAATCCGATCTAGAAGCAGCTGGGGAGCAAACGAAAAGAGGCAAACATAGAACACGCTGTAGAAAAATTGTGAATGAGATCAAGGGATGATCACGGTTCTCATGACTGGATGATGATGATGATGATGATGATGATGATGATGATGATGATGATGATGATGATGATGATGATGATGATGATTGCAGCTGGTTTTACTTCACACACTACTTTTACGATTTTCTGAGACGTCGAGGTATTCTGCGTGAATTTTTTTGAGTGCCGGTAAATCTACCGACACGAGGCTGGCGTATTTGAATACCTACGCTGTTTGAAAGCTGAGAACCTGCAAAGCTCCCGCTGGTATATTTAGGCCTTCCTGTACATAAATTATTTTTTCTGTACAAGTTATCCAGCTCTTTAGTGTCTTCGGAAACCTTGGGAAGTAAAACAACATTATTAAAAGCAGCCTCCGACCCCCTAAATTTACAATGAAGTTCCCTCTGTGAGCTGAACGTGACCTGCTATCAGCATCGCATGTACAGTAAATGTCTTCCTGTCCGCATTGAAATCGGCCTCACTTACAGGAGTATTCTCAGACGCCCTTGACGTGGACAGGTGCATTCAAGCTTTGAACGATGATCTTCCAAGGGAAGCTCGTACTTTAGTGGCCATGGTAAAAGGTACCAACTCTCAAAAGTGTCAAAGCTTACCCACTGACTCTACATAAGTTCCAATTAATGGTAGGTTATGGGAATTAATCAGTAAAATCAGAGACTGCGAAAGGAAAAATTGCACGAAAGAAACAGCGAATAATATCCTCAAGGAAAGGAGAGCCCAGATTTCGGGATTAGCGCTCTCATGCATGCGGATAAATTAGAACATAAATTAAGACAGTTAGGAAAGTTGACAATAATTGGAGATAGGATAATATCTTAAAGACAGCCATATAGGACAAATATGTAAATACCATGTGGGTGAATATTGGAAAAATGTCACTCAATTTATTCTGATTGCATGCGTTACGGATTTTTGTAAGCGGTAACAGAGGAGATTTTAGGCGCAAAGCATGTTCAATATTCATATAAGAAGATAACATAGTGTTATTACTTAAGCCTAAAGAGGCAAGGCAGAAGCAATAAATTATATCAGAGAACGGATATAGAGGAGAAATACAGCAGTAATAATGAGAAATGCCATAAAACATTTTACAGTGTGAAATAATGGGCTACACTCCATGGTACTGTTCAAATATTAAAATATTAAAAGAGCCACGCTTAGCACTATTCGAAGACGGTTGTAACCTCCGACGGTATTCCGCAAATATCCCGCAGAATGATAGCTTGATGATTCTCTCATCTTTTACGCAGGAATTATGACGAAAATTGCATTACGTTACTTCCCTGCTGGCATTCAGGCTGAAACGTTACCCTGACAACCAGTAGATTCGCTGTCGGTCTATGAGGGTGTCTGTCATTCACTGAAGAGCATTAGACCCGTTGAAAATAATGACGGCTGATGGCGGAGCTGTTGAAGTTCAAACCAGCCTCGAGGCTGAGAACTGAACATACATGAGAAAATATCAAGTAACTCGTTTGGTTTTCATATAATCCTTCATTCTATTTTCAAAGCATATGCATTTCAAAACCTACTCCTGGATGAGTAGACTCTAAATACGAAGTTAATTCGATATCTATTCACCCGTTTCCACATGATTCTGGTAGAGACAGACAGAAGAAGAGACACGTAAACTAAAACCCACGAATACGGTATTGAATTAAACTAAAACAGATAAATAACTCAAGAAACGGCAATATATACTAAATTATGTTTTAAAAAAATTAACGTCACACCGACAAAGATAAGTCTTGTGGCGACCATGGGATAAGATAGACCTGGGAGTGGGGAAGCAGCAGCCGTGGCCTTAATTAAGGTACAGCCCCAAAACTAAATTACAGAGAGCACACCCACTACAACTTTATTTATGTAGATAGATTATGGCAATTTATCTTCCGTTTCATTGTATTATTTTATTTTACTCCGATATTCCGTCAGTTTCATTGTGTACTGACAGTCGCATTGCGTCACAAACGTGCTGTTTAACAATAAGCGAGTTGCATCACTTTCTGTTGTACTTGTAACGCCTCATCCGAGAACGATGATACCAGTACAGGACTTTGACATTTTTCGTGCGACAGTTCTACGAGTAGATTGTTCAACTGTACATGTTTCGAAATTCAAATATAACAGTGAGTAACCAATAATTCGCCTTAACGCAAACATGTTCCCACAATGCGTCGAAAGTACAGAACGTTATCAAAACTGCTTTCACTAGGTAGGTCAAAGATTCATTGTACACGATCCGGAAAACGAACAAACATAATAAAGAACGTAATTCATGTACTGGGGAAAGAAGAAAGCAGCACCGAAGATCCGAGAAACTAACAAGCATAATAAAGAACGTATTTTATGTACTGGGGAAAGAAGAAAGCAGCACCGAAGATCCGAGAAACTAACAAACATAATAAAGAACGTATTTTATGTACTGGGGAAAGAAGAAAGCAGCACCGAAGATCCGAGAAACTAACAATCATAATAAAGAACGTATTTTATGTACTGGGAAAAGAAGAAAGCAGCACCGAAGATCCGAGAAACTAACAAACATAATAAAGAACGTATTTTATGTACTGGGGAAAGAAGAAAGCAGCACCGAAGATCCGAGAAACTAACAAGCATAATAAAGAACGTATTTTATGTACTGGGGAAAGAAGAAAGCAGCACCGAAGATCCGAGAAACTAACAAACATAATAAAGAACGTATTTTATGTACTGGGGAAAGAAGAAAGCAGCACCGAAGATCCGAGAAACGAACAAACATAATAAAGAACGTATTTTATGTACTGGGGAAAGAAGAAAGCAGCACCGATGATCCGAGAAACTAACAAGCATAATAAAGTACCCAGTGCCTGAGGTAAGGGAAAGAAAAAAGGGATGATTCGAGAAAAAATAGGCATATTAATTAGCGTTAACTAAGCAAGTAGGTCGGCAGCTCTGAAGATTTTTTCGGTGGTTTCCCATTGTCACACAAGGAAAATGCTGGGTCTATACCTTAATTAATGCCATGGTCGCTTCCTTTCCACTCCTAGCCTTTTCTATCTTATCGTCGCCATAAGACCTATCTGAGTCGGTGTGACGTAAAGCAAATTAAGACAACTTTAAAACTACAATTTTTGCTGTTATGACTTCAAATAGACGTCTACTTTACTGATAACTCAGTGCATGCCAGATTATATTTTTTCATGTACACGTTTACAAATAATAAATTCTGAGTTGCTCCATTAATTAACTCTCGTAGAGTGGACTCAAGACTTTGTTTATATTGAAGAAATGTTGTAGTTGTAAGATGAGTAGTTGTAAGTAAACTCAGCGTTTTCAGAGTTGTATAACATTGAGGAACATTGATGGTAATTTGGCAGCCTTACAATCTACAAAACCTTTATTGGCCTTTAACGGTATTTTATGAGTATAATTTTTGACATGGTTATTCATCGCTTTTTAAATGTAAATATAAACCTATTATGCAAAACCGACTAAATACATCATTTTTCGTAATTTGCCATGCGAGTGCATATTTATTTAGCTTCAATTCATCGCTATAATGTGAACTAATGAGCTTATTATTGGCCCTATCAACTATTCTCCGACACTCGCCAAAAATGTTGCCGGCAAAATCAGTGTTAGGTAACTTTCACGTTCTTCCAAATTGTATCTCTTACATTTAAAATTGTCCCCATCTCTGTGATGTAGTGGTTAGTGTGCCACGAAATTAAAAAAAGTGGTACGAGGACTAGAACGGAATTCATTCAACTTCGGGAGGTCAACTGAGTAGAGGGGTTCCATTCCCACCTCAGCCATCCTCGAAGTTGCCTTTCGTGGTTTCCCCCTTCTTCTCCAGTCAAATGCCGGGAAGGCACCTAACTTACAGCCACAGCCCCTTCCTTACCTATCCCTTCCAATATTCCCATCCCTCACAAGTCCCCTGTTTAACATAGCAGATGAGGGCGCCTTGGCAAGGTACTGGTCCTTCTCCCCAGTTGTATATCCGACTAAATGCCTCGTACTACTGCACACTGCACTTGAGGTGGTAGAGTGGGATTCTTCGCTGAGTCCGAGGGAAGAACGAATCCTGGACGGTAAACAGATTAAGAAGGAATTGTACTAAATAGCACCAATTATCGCAAGAAGTTCTTTTATATTTTTCTAGATGACACTGCCGAGCTAAATGATCAGCAGATATTGGGGTAACACGTGATCAGCCTAACGACTATCTTAGTTGCACTCTTCAGCATTCAGTGCAGGGTTCCCTGTTTCTCTCATGTACAGATCAGATATTTACATGTAATAACGGGGCTGAGTGTACCTCATTACAACCCTCAGACCAGGATAAAATTGCTTGGACGAACAAGTGATCGAAATCAAGTTCTTAAAATAAAAAGTATGGGAGTACCTTTACGCTAGTAATCCTCTAATTGGGACGCGGCTGTGAAGGTAAATGTATACCATCCTACGGATTCTTCTCCTTCTCCTTCATATACAAAAGTTATTCTAATAAAATTACAGGAAATGTAACAATGATGCGAGATAATGAAGAAGAACAATAATTAGGCCATAACATTTCTCATGTACACAATTTTTTCATCGAATGATTATAAATAACTATTATTATTTCCGAGTTGTTTGTAATACGGAACCTTTCGTCCATTTGTAGGTAAATAGTCAGCGTTCTGCTATTCAGAATGAGGGGTTAAGGTTCGATTTGCAACTGAATCATGAAATGTTAACTCCTGTGACATGAAAACTGTGTGTTTGCTCCGTCCCGAACATTCCTGAAACTCAACACACCAGGTACTACACTTCATCTCACTACAGTGACATGTAATTTACTAACTACGGTAGGCGCTGCCAGTCAGTGTTGGTGGGTCTGCCTATATGCGCACCGCCAGGCTGTAAGAATCACTCGAAATTATTATTATCAGCTGGCCCGGTGGTCTAGTCGAAGCGAGCCTACGAGCCTACCTACAGGGCCTGGATATGATTTGCAATTAGGCCAGGGATATTTACCTTGATCTGAGGGTTTCTTCGACGTCCTTGGCTGAGAAGATTTGTCGTGTTGACCTTGCACTTTACCTCCTAAGATGCAGGTCATCGGGCTGAGCAGCAATCACTTGTTACACCAAAGCCTAGCTGTTATTATTAATAGTATGATAGAAAGTGAAGTCATCTACACGCAGACCTTGAAGACCCTTCAAGGCGTGGAAACCGAGCTCGATAGCTGCAGTCGCTTAAGTGCGGCCAGTATCCAGTATTCGGGAGATCGTGGGTTCAAACCCCACTGTCGGCAGCCCTCAAGATGGTTTTCCGTGGTTTCCCATTTTCACACCAGGCAAATGCTGGGGCTGTACCATAATTAAGGCCACGGCCGCTTCCTTCCCACTCCTAGCCCCTTCCTGCCCCATCGTCGCCATAAGAGCTATCTGTGTCGGTGCGACGTAAAGCAAATAACAAGGCGTGGAAGACAAAAGATTCTATTCTTTCTAGTCTCAGAGCTGAATGTCATAGAGTGGTTAGCGCTGAGCCTGACAGTCTTTGCCCCAGGAAATGAATCTGTTACTCATTTATGGTGAAAGATGAGTGACCCCTAGAGTTATGTATCTCTCCATAAGTGAAAATCTCGTTTCTAAAATTTTGACATCCAGGCAGGGAATCGAACCCACTTCCTTCTACGTGAACCTTAATTCCTCGGCTAGGCAGCCCTAAGGTGAGTGAGTCGGATTTTTATTCAAAGAGTAATCAATGCGAAATGAGAAATAGTAGCAGAAGGGACTAGCTAAATAAGCAGTTTTCCGTTTACTATTCTACACTAAGTGGTTGGCCAAATGATATCACCTGATTTCAAAAATTCCTTGAGTTGAATATGCTAAATTCACTGAGGACTGAGGCCAATAATCTCCAATAATCTCGTTGCTTTTTCCCTTGAAAATATAATTAAATCCGAGACTCTATAATTGTTCGTGATAGCCTTTAATTATTTCTTTTACTTACTTTTTTCAGTTTTAATTAAGCTCACCGAAAAAAATAAGACACTCTAGTGTGCACGCACAGATAGATCGTTAAGCCTGTACAGATAGCGGAACGAATGAGTCCCGTGTTCAATCGCACGCGTACTGCCTCTACGTGAGAGCATAAGGCAGTAGCGATCAGTGAGACGTTGCTGTTTCAAACGGACGGTGTATGTCAACATGGGTAGATGTTAGGATGTGACTGAGTGGCAAAAGGGGGCAATCGTGTTTGGCCGTGCCCATGGCAACACGGTGCGTGAAGTTGCTGGATTTGTTGGTGTTTCGCAACGAGCTGTTCAACATGTCTACAAGCAGTGGTGTACTATACGTCGCCACAAAATACCTCGTTGGAATTGTGGTCGGAAAAAGATCCTGACTGAGATGGACCGGAGTCGCGGTTTACGGTTTATGAATCAAAATCGCTTCCAAACCCGACAGGAATTGCTGAAGTTAGTGAATGAAGGTCAATCCCAATCTGTTAGCGAGAGAACATTGCGACGGGAACTGCATGCATTGACCATTTGGAGTCGGTAATCTCGCAAGAGGCCATTGCTCACACACGCTCATAAAGCTGCGTGTCTTCAATGGGCTAGAAATAATATTGAAACCGGGCGAGTTGGCCGTGCTATTAGGGCCGCGCAGCTGTATGCTGGCATCCGGGAGATAGTGGATTCTAACCCCACTGTCGGCAGTTCTGAAGCTGGTTTTCCATGGTTTCCCATCTTCACACCAGACAAATGCTGGGGCTGTAACTTAATTAAGCCCACGGCCACTTCCTTTCCTCTCCTTGGCCTTTCCTATCCCATGGTCAACGTAAGACATCTGTCCGTGCGACGTAAAGCCAATTGTAAACAAATCATAATCATTTTACGTGGACAGTAGCTGACTCACGGAACGTAATGTGGTCTGAAGAATTACGTTTGTGCCTGCATTCCAATGACGCTCGTCGTCGAGTGCACCGAAGGTCAAATGAAATATTGCATCCTGGAAGTGTGCAAGGTCAGATTCAAGCCGGAGGTGGGTCTGTGATGTACTCGGGGTGTTTTTCGTATCATGGATTAGGCCAACTCACTGAGGTGACCAGTAACATGAACCAGCATATTTACTGAAACATTCTGGATGGTCAGATATTGCCTTTCAGTCAACATCTGCATGATGAGTTTGTTATTGATACCCCGATTTTTCAAGGTGACAACAGCAAAGTTCATCGGGTTGGACGCATATGTGACTGGTTTTATGAACACTCCTCCACTCTATTACATCTCGATTGGCCTGCAAAGTCACCTGACTTGAATCCCATTTCAAAACCGTGGGACATTTTGGAACAGCGGGCAAAACGCCGAATTCAGCACCCCCGCAATTCGGTGGATTTAAGCGATCAAATCCTCAGCGAGTGGCTTAACCTGGATGCGACGTACCTACACAACCTTGTGGACTCACTTCTTAACCGAATTCACGCGGTTATCAAGAACAGAGGAGGAGTCATATGGTATTAAAGGATGTTTTTAATGATTTCTCCAGGCGTGACTAAATTTTTGTCCGGTTAGCTTACATATTGTTAATAATAATAATAATAATAATAATAATAATAATAATAATAATAATAATAATAATAATGGAGGTGTAGAAATAGCTTTTCTCTCTATTGGCTGGAAGTCCCGGGTTCAGTCTCCAGTTCGTTCAAAGATTGGAGTCCTGGTCAGAAAGTAGTTCCACTCCGCGATTAATTAGCTGTCATGATGGCCTTTGGACCTAGTGATTCCGAGTTAGATTCCCAGGCGAGTCAGGAATTTTAAACTTCATTGGTTAATTCCTATGGCTTAGTGGCTGTGTGTGTGCTTTCTTCAACATTATAATTCATCCTAGGTAGGGCCCGTCCTCACTAACGCGTAGGTCTCCCATGGGTGTCAACCCGGAAGACTTGCAACCAGCACTATGTGGAGGCCACAAGCCATTGTTGAAGGTAGGAATGGGGTTCGGTCAGCATTGTAACGTTAACTGAGGAGTTGTGTGGTATGAGAGGCAGAGGACTCCGTTAAGAAACGGAACAATGCAGCTGAGGGAATCGTAACGCTGACCAAGAAACAGTTCAATATCTACAGACTATATGACCGAGCAGCAGTATATTTTGCAAGCCAATATCCTTAATTGGCTGTATGTACCACATGGTTTATAATAATAATAATAATAATAATAATAATAATAATAATAATAATAATAATAATAATAATAATGAATCCAAAGAGACTGGCACACAGGATAGTCTACAACAAGAGCGGAAGGCACAACTTTATGGCTTAAGGACGTTTATAAGACTTGGAAGAAGTGGGGATCCAGGAGTGATCAACCTTCAGGAAGAAATTGAGGGAATAAGGGATGCACCGGAGAAACTTGTCAAGTCACGCAATAATCTCGGTTGAAAAGTGACAAAGGATAAGTGAAAGTAGAACATCTGGAAGGAGTGCAAAGGAAAGGGAATAAGTTTGAGGGATAGAAGATTTGACGGTTTGTGTAAACGTGGTCCATAAATGACCGTAACGAATGAAATAATAAAATGTGTCCTTTATCGGAAATTGTGACGTATCAGATTGCCACGAGTTTGGCCCGTCAATTTTCACCTTTACCAAAAGTGGTGGTGGTGATTATTGTTTTAGGAGGAAGTACAACTAGGCAACCATCCTCTATAGGCCTATAATACTAATCAGAGAGAAAAATGGAAGGGATCCGACACTTTGAAAAATGAAGGTATCGCCCAAAGGAAGACAGGGCCACGAAGGACGTGAAAGTAAATGACTCCATAGACCTCGAATACTCTAATACCGTCTAGGTTGGAAAAGAACAAGAGTTCACCAAGGAAGGCCGGATTGGATAGATGAAAGTGAGGAGCCTGATACAAATGAGTGGAAGCAATGCCAGGACTCAGCTAAGGGCCCCGTGGTCGCCAACCCACGCTCGAAAGTTCAGAGCCCCTGGGGCCCTTTTTGGTCGCCTCTTACGACAGGCAGGGGTTACCGTGTGTGTTATGCTGCCACCCCCACCCACAGGAGGACCTGTACTTAAATCTGCTGGCACGTATCTCTCACAGTGCCAACTGGCTGGGCTGGTATTCGATCCCAGAAACTAGATCTAGTTCCTATGGTGAACTGAGCTATCTTAGAGAACACAGTTTTAACTATGATGTACGTTATTTAAAGTTGATGAGTGTGAGCGGAATTACCTCATCTCATTCTATAGTTGACTGAATCAGGAACATCACAAGGGAACCACGCCCCCATTGTGGCAGGGTTTGCACGCAAAATCCTGCCTCTATTGTGTACATGAGGTATAAAGGCCATGCTCTAAATACCCAAGCTACCAATAGGGCTTTTATCTCACTTGGCACTGGCGGCCAGTAATTGACCGTATAACCACAATTAACACAGTGACAGTGAATTAGTCGATGAGAAAGAATAAAGTAGTCTTATTAACTCGGCTTCATCAGCTGGTATTACATAACATTGCATAATAGAAACAAGAAAACAGTGGCTATAAAGAGGAGCATCATTCCACACTTTCAACTTTTCTTTTGGATCTCCCCTGGTCAACTCTTGCTCTCTTCCGACCTAAGAGGCAGAACGTAGGAGACTATTATGAAGTTTAAAGAATTATTAATTGGTATCAATAACATATACGCCGATATTAAGAGATGTTCCTTTAACCTTTATTTATTTATTTATTTATTTATTTATTTATTTATTTATTTATTTATTTATTTATTTATTTCTCTTTTTTTCCTTTCATTTTCTTCCATGGAACTACAGCACTGACGGGCCTTGACCCATCAAGCGACTGCTGCAGATTATGAGGTGACATATGGTCATGCGACGAACCCTCTCGGCTGTTTATCTTGGTTTTCTAGGCCGGAAAATTATTATATTATTTTAAACAGACTTATTCAATGCTGTATTGACCTGGCGCATGTGTTCTAATTTTTGTACGTAGAAATAGCTTGCAAACGGTTGGTGACGTGATCTAATGAAGAAAAATGTCGACTATTTGTTCTGTAACTTACGTTACTCTCAAATACGGTGGATACCGGGTACAGGTTTTATAACATTAAGCTTGTTTTCGGAAATGGTTGGTTCGAATTCCACTGTTGACAGTCGTGAAGATATTTGTCTATAGTTTCTCATTTATACGTCAGGAAAATGCAGGGGATGTACCCTAATAAGGCCCATTGAACTGTAGGTTATACTGGAACGCTGACTGTATGGGAGTGAAGTGCGGCTTCCGGGGCGACTAGCTGTACGGCAAGGAAGCATGACTGATGTGTACGTACATGCGACGAGACACAAGTATCTTAACGAACTTTAAACATTTAAGCGGAATGTCTCTTGCAAATGTCACGTGATTTACGACGAAATATATATTTTAGAGGATTAATAGCAATTTGCAACTGAAAATGGCTAGTAATATTGGATAAAATGAAAATATATTCTAGGCCTGATTAATCTCAAACTTTTTTTCTTTAAGAGATCAAAAACAGTAAATGCGTATACGTACAGTAAAAAAATAACAACGCCTGGTGCAATGGCCTCGAAGGGCCAGGGCCTAACAAGCAGCCGCTGCTCACCCCTACGGCCTGCAGATTAGGAGATATCGTGGGGTCAGCGCGACGAATCCTCTCGGCCGTTATTCTTGGCTTTAGAGACCGATACATTAGAAAGGCAATAACATAGACGCCACACAAACACAAGATATGCATAAAAAATTTAGCCTAGTGATTTTAGACGAGAAATATCTGTGAATGATGGTCCATTGAAAATACATTGTATTCAGTTTTTGAACCATATTTATTATCAGGATAAAGACAGTATTTGTATGCGTGTATATATACATACATACACAATTTAACATTGGAACATACACTTATTAAACAAAATATATACACACTACAAAATAAGCAGTCACCATTGATCTGCATTTAGTCCACTTACCCAGGTGGCAGATTCCTTATCAGTTGTTTCCCTAGTCTTTTCTGAAATGATTTCAAAGAAGTTGAAAATGTATCAAACATCTCCCTTGGTAGATTATTCCAATCCCTAACTCCTCTTCCTCTAAATTAATATTTGCACCAATTTGTCCTCTTGAATTCCAACTTTACCTTCATACTGTGATCCTTCCTACTTTTAAAAACACCACATGACGTTAATCATCTACTAACATCATTCCACACCATCTCTTCACTGACAGCTCAGAACTTACCCCTTGGTCGAGCTGCTCTTCTCCTTACTCCTACGTCTTCCCAGCCCAAAATTTGCAAAATTTTCATAACACTCACCATTTGTCTGAAATCCCCCAGAACAAATCGTGCTTTCATTTGGAATTTTTCCAGTTCTCAAATCAAGTAATCTTGTTGGGAGTCCCATATACTGGAACCATACTCTAATTGTGGTCTTATCTGTCACTTATGTGCCCTCTCCTATACATCCTTACTACAGCCCTTAAATACCCTCACCTTCAACATTCTTCACTGCAGTTTGAAATTTTAATCCAACTAAAGACCTTAGAATGTTAGAAATGAATATGCATACCTGTTTACAAGAGGTGGAGGTGTATGTGTGAGCAGGGGTGGGGGTGGGGATGGTTCTCACGAGGGTACAGATAGGCCCTGATGTACGCATTAAAATTCATGCTACAGTAGTAGGCCTACATTAAATGGATATACTGGCAGCAAAATAATCATTAAACTTTTTACAACCTCTATACAATATCATGCAACCTGTTAACTTATCACTATAATACAGGTGGTGAATAAAAAAAGGTGGCACCATTCAGCCCATGTTTAGCCTACACATGGCTAAAAATTATAAGTTTGTTCAGCTTTGCCCTAACACTAGAAGAGTTGCCATGAGTTTTATACAATATTTGTTTTTTGCCATAACTCACTAGCCTAATGAATAGATACATATCTGAAATTTTCCTGCAGATTCATGCAGCTCTTCACAAAGGTATTCACTGTCCACTGGATGTGAGAAATGGAAAGGTAAGTTACCTCCAGTACTTAACTTCATTAGCACTGACTGAAGAATAATTTTGTCTAGATTGCTGGCATTCATCTGCTCACCTAACACAACTCTCAACCTAAATTCCTTCTCTGTGCACTGAATTATTCTTAGAACATCTGGAGATGGTTCAATTAGCTTACCTCTCAAAATATGCTGCACAAAACTGTAATAAGTTTTATGGGGAACTGTGTAAGAGTGATCAGGGAAACTCTCAGTTTGTCTTACTACCATTACTCTACAACGAGAGCAAGTAAGGGACTTCAAAAGGCTCATCAAAATGTACCCTCCAATGTAGCATAAAATATTGTCCTGAAATTCAGACGATTGCATACTAAGCAAATCTGAATGTTGTTCTTCTATTCCTGTGTCATTACTCTCATTACATACATTTGAAACTCTTCTTTTCTGTGAATGAAATTCAAAAACAGAACCCAATTGAACTGAGTCAATATTCAAACAATTCCCAGTTATACTGTTTCTGAACAACAACCTTCTTAATGCCCATTTGAACTGCAGAGTATTGGGATTATTATTCCACCCCCCACGAGCTTGAATGCAGGAAAAGAGCAGCTCAATATGGTCCTGTGAAAACTTATATGTCAGCACATATTTAAATGGATTCTGTACTCCTATGAGCAATATTCTAGCAACTAAACTTATAGAAGTGGCAGCTATAATAAATCCCACACAGAAGATTTTACGAGCATGGCACAGAAGTGGTACACCCTCAATCTTTAAGAACCTCAAGTAATCACAGGTTTCTGTGAAGCATTTTACCTAATACTGTTCCCCCTAAATGAACAATGGCTGTTTGTAACCCTTCTGAAATGGGTTCCTTGAATTAAGCAAATCAAAAAGTCTGTCGATCATGTATATAAATTCTTCAGTTGCTTCACTGTCTGCAAAGAAAGGATGGCCCTGTTTTATTAAAAATGAAATTGCATCAGCAACACCAGAACTTAATGTCTGCACAGCAAGTTGTATATTCATTTTTTTATTTCCCCATCTAATGTGTGCACCACTAAGTTTATTGGCAAAATTTAATCCCTCATTCTTCTGAACTTCATTTAATTTTGCAATATACTCCCATTTTATATTACCCTTGGAAGAGGATAAAATCTTCTTATCAGAGAGGGTATTCCTGGCCAACTTTACCATATGACATGGGTCAAAAGTAACAAAAACAATACCCATTTTAACATGCTCAAAGCTACAACTATTCACTGTCAAATCTATTGTGTAACCAAGTTGTTTAATTGTTTGTACATTAGTATAAGTTCCATCACAGGTTAGGCCCCACACTTTAACACCTACTTCATGTAACTTTGTAAGACACACATTTATCATCTGACACTGTATTTCTGCTGATGTTTTGTTAATCAGAAAGTAACCCACAGGACACTTGAAGTTGTGTGTAAGTGACACTAGCATTAATACAAGAGCTTCCGATGCCAGTTCATCCTCAGAACCTAAAATTTCACCACAGTCCACATAGCCGGAATATTTGCCCTCAGCCCAGTCCCATACAGTTTGTGTGCGTAGTGACATTGCAGCTATCACAAGGTTACAGTCTTTTAACCAAGGTTTCTCATCGATATTCTCTTTCAGATACAAAAATACCTCTTCTAAATAGCCTGACTCACAGTTCAATTTGGATGTCCATGCCCTTATTGTTGATGGGTGGGGTAAATGAAACAAATCATGGAACTTTGAAAGCCTTCGGTGAATAGAAATACAGTGTTGAGGCAAACTGCTTCATGAGACTTGTGTAATGCCACCTGGGTTTAGCATTACCTTCATTTGTGAAAGCATTCATAAGAACTTCAAGGGGAAAGCCTTCAAACCTTGATTCAAGCACAGAAATGACACCATTTGGTGAATTTGCAGATTTTTCTTTGAGGAGCAGTTTCATATTGCTGATCTTCATGTTCCTTCGTCTAAGTTTTTCTTGCAGCAACTTAATTTTTTTCTTCAGAGCTACCTTCTTTGGTGAATCTGGAGGTTTACGTAACTTAGGAAGAGAATCACATGCAACATGATATTCTTCAGCACAGAGGTTGGATGCTGAGTTGGTGCGCTGCTTTTCATTCTGTAAAGTAAAATATGTTTGCATCAAACACAATTTTTTCTACTTTTATTAAACATTCTCCTTCAATAGTATAGGCCTAACTCTCCATCTGTCTGAAAACTTAATGATCGAAGAATGTGTACAATTTAACTTGAGCATTTCAGCACCTTGCAGAATGGAACTTTTAACTTCACACGTGAACATGCCTTTGACCGTGTGTTGGGGTTTAAGGGGATACTTACAGTCTAGGATACTGTCAAATGATATGTCCCCTCAGATTAAGGTAACACAGAAAACATTACTCTTTCTAACTAGATGCTGAAATTCTATTTACAGTGCAGTGGAATGTTCACTGTAGGCCTACTGCATATTTTTTTTTTTTTTTTTGCTAGTTGTTTTACGTCGCACCGACACAGATAGGTCTTACGGCGACGATGGGACAGGAAAGGGCTAGGAGTGGGAAGGAAGCGGCCGTGGCCTTAATTAAGGTACAGCCCCAGCATTTGCCTGGTGTGAAAATGGGAAACCACGGAAAACCATTTTCAGGGTTGCCGACAGTGGGGTTCGAACCTACTATCTCCCGAATACTGGATACTGGCCGCACTTAAGCGACTGCAGCTATCGAGCTCGGTACACTGCATATTTGAGATGTGAAACTACTACAGCCTAAAAATGTAATAGAAAATAATACCTACCTAAACTGGTAGGGCCTACTTGCCGTTGAATAATTCTACGTCTTTTCTTGGGTGGCTGAAGCAAACGATTTGGAAAATTGAAAATTTCAGGTACGGCATCATCTTTAAGAAGTGGTTTGTTTCTATCTGCAGCAGGTCTCAGAAAAGTGTTCACTACAGATAAAACTGTATTTTGTTGGGGTCCAGTCTTTCCTTCTCACAGCTATAACCCACTTCTTTAATATTTCCGGACGTTTCCATGGAAATCTGCAATTGAAGTTATGAATTCTGTAACTAGATCATTCCGACTATAACCTATAAAACGTAACGTACGACATTTAACATGCCAAAATAACATGTATGATATCTCCATAAACATAGAACACTTAATGGAAAGAGCCAAACCGGAACAAAATAGTAATTATCGTTGAAAAATACCATATTTATAGCTTTGCAGTGAGGTAGACTCGTTACCTGTGGAAATGAAGCTTTTGTGAGTTCACATCTGTTTTCTTCTGCTGCCTGTTAGCGCAACGCGAGCGCTACCACGACAGTCAGCATTCCAGTATTACCTATAGTTCAGTGATAAGGCCACCTTCTTCCAACCCCCAGCCTTTTCTCACCTCGCTGTCACTATTTGTTTTTGTTTTTGTTTTGCTTTACGTCGCTCCGACACAGGTAGGTTTTATGGCGACAACGGCATATGAAAGGGTTAGGAGTGGGATGGAAGCAGCCGTGACATTAATTATTAAGTTACAATCCCAGAATTTGCCTGGTGAAAAAATGGGAAACCACGGAAAACCATCTTCAGGGCTACCGACAGTGGGGTTTGAACCCACTATCTTCCGAATGCAAGCTCACAGCTGCGTGCTCCTAACAGCACGGCCAACTCGCTCGGTCATAGTCACTGAAAACCTACCTGTGTTAGTTATATTCATATGATTGGAAGCTGGTCAATTTACTGCTGTAGACAATAAAAAATGGCGTGAAATCCTGCCCCTACTTTATTTAACTTACTAAACAGACCTCCGCACATATTTTTTGAAGCCCGAGGTACAGGTCTGCCGTTGCGAAAGGATCTGAGCCAAGGAAGCTGAAATTTATTGTCGAGCAGCCAGTCAAGAAAGAGTGGACGGACGAGGAGGATTGTTAGAATACACAGTATCTCAGACATCCTCGTGGCAGAGTCGTGTGTGAAGTGTTAACAGCAGAAGAAACTGATTGGTAACATAAAACGTTTGGTGATTTGAAAATGAACATATAAGTTAGCTAAAATGGTTCGTTAGCGTTTGAAATACAGGTTGCTAAAGAATCTTGTAATGCTGTTAGTTTGTGTCACTTTTACGCTATAAAACTACTATTTGAGAATTAAGTGATTGAAATGACTAAACTGAAAATTAAAAATTTTACCCTACCTCCCTACCTTCATACTAAAGTCTCCTTAAAATGATTAAACAATAATGTACGGAATCATATTTCGCTGGAAATATTTTCTAAATGCGGTACCTTATGTCAACCTCATTAGACACTTGCCATGCCTATGTACGTGCGGGATATGACGGATATAATTATAAAATAATTAAAACAACCCCCTCTGTGGTGTAATGGTCAGTGTGATTAGCTGCCACCCCCAAAGGCACGGGTTCGATTCCCGGCTAGGCCACGAAATTTGAAAAGGTGGGGTACGAGGGCTGGAACGGGGTCCACTCAGCCTCGGGAGGTCAACTGAATATAGTAGTGTTCGATTCCCTCCTCTGCCTTCCTCGAAGTGGTTTTCCATGATTTCCCACTTCTTCGCCCAGCAAATGCCGGGTTGGTACCTAACTTAAGGTCACGGCCGTTTCCTTCCCTCTTCCTTTTCTGTCCCTTCCAATCTTCCCATCCCCCTCCACAAGTTCCCCTGTTCAACATAACAGGTGAGGCCGCCTGGGCGAGGTATTGGTCCTCCTCCCAGTTGTATCCGGCGACCCCCAATTCTCACACCCCAGGACACTGCCCTTGAGACGGTAGAGATGGGATTCCTCGCTGAGTCCAACCCCGGAAGGTAAACAGAATAAGAAAGAAAGAAGAAATAAGGATTAAAACAAACAAATAAACTGAAAGTACAGCATCACATTAGAAAATCCGCCCCTGCTTCCTAGCCGCTGAAGCACTATGTGTCGCGCTATCTGCTGACAAAAAGCACATTCTTTCCTAGTGAGCTTCACGGCTGTGTATATTGGGCTACGGACAGCCTGCAGTAGACACGCTTGGACTCACAACCTTCAATATGTATTGTACCGGGCGGTACACCTCTACTCTGTTTATTTAAAAGTTGCGCCAGTTGAAACACCTCTTCTGGAGGAAGGTTGAACTTTATCTATTCTATTAATTCTCTACTTTCTCAGAAGATGTCACCACGTGGAAAATTTTGAGTTTTTGAACTGTCACTTTTGATGTGTTTTTGTTTCGCTTGAAGTAAGAAGTGGGAACTTTCTCTTCTAGAGGACACTACTGAAGAATTACAATAGTGCAACCTAGTGCGAAATCAAAGAACTATTTTGTTGGAGAAATTTTTATTTCAAAAGTTTGTTTCTTGTTAAATTTCTTTCTGTTATTGTTTAAGTTGGCTGTATACCCCTCTTTTTCCCCTTAGTTTGGATCTAGCCAATCCCGAATTTCTTTAATTAATTTTCCACCAATAATGTGTTTCTTTTTCCTCTATGTAGGGGTTTCTTTTCCCGAACCAATAAAGATTTTGTGGGAGGGTGTTTTATTTCCCCTAACGCCTAGAATCTTCCGCGAGAGGATATAAACTGCTGATTTTGGGGTCTCCGGGCCACTTCTGTTCCATCTTTCAGTGTATTAAGTACATAGCAGGAGGCGGGAAGCGCCTCTTTCCTCAGCAGCGATCTACTACCAGGTAATGGCCTATTAATATCTTCTTTTCTTGCTAGGTCGGCAGTTTAACTCTCGCGGCGGGTTCGAAGCGTTTTCCATCATGTAACCTTTTCCTAAAATGTAACTACTCTTTTCTTCTTTTTCTTGTAAAGTTACATATTGGGATAGAGAGTGCTAACCCTCTCGAGCTCCCACTCACATTTGTTTTGAGGTGAACTTATTTTCTCAAACTTTTCTTCGTTTATGTAATGTAAATTGCCTTTAAGTCACCTCTGTAGTATGGGATTAGCCCTTGTATTAACGGCCTAGTGCCAAGTAGGTCTTAAGCAAAGTGTATTAGGAGTGCAAGTTCGCCTCCTCTCAAGTTGTATTTTAGAGGTCATGTATTAATCTTTTCTCACCTAATAGACCTCAGTAGGTTGGGTATTTTACCCCTGTGTATATGTCCTTTGAGGACAACTTGAAAGTTGAGTTTGGTGTGGCCTGGGAGAGGCTTAACTTTAAGAGCGAGTGGCTCTTTTCTGAAACTGAGAGTTGTATGCCTCGAGGAGGCTTTGCTGTGTAATTTGGAGCAAGGGCTCCAGGGTTTGAGTGGGGTCTTCTGCCCCTTTTGTTGAAATTGGTATATCGTAAAGTTGAGCTAGTTGCTCAAGAATTGTGTTTTCAGGGCTCGAAGCCCAAATTCTTTAATCCCTGTAATTGTACATTTCAAGTTGTATTTCGGCTACTAAGTACCTGTTCTATTTGTTGTTACCTAATTTTGAAAAGAAAATATAACCTTGTTAAATTTTAAAATTTAATTTCTCTTTAGTAGCTTGAGACCTATTCACCACCCAGCACCTTCTTTCATGCTTAACTACCACAAAAACTCGGTAACAAGTGGTAGCAGAGCGTGGTTGAATGGGTCTCAATTTAGCTCCTTTTGACGGCTAAACAGTGCTTTGATTCGAACTCTAACAATTTTCTCAGTTGCTGGAATTTTTTGAGTTTTTCAAAATTGTTCTGTCATCATGCCCGGCCCTCGCGATGTTCTCCTCCTTAACTACTTGCGCAAAGAGGAGTTGATATATGAGTTAACTATCAGAAACGTTCAATCTGGAGGCACGGTTGCAATAGACACTAACAAGCTTAGAGAGTCCCTTGATTTGCCCATTTCCATCCCCAATTTGGGAGAGAAAGAAATTGACGACTCTCTTTCCACGATTGTCGAGAATATTACTGGGCTAGCATCGGTAGTCAGCTTTTTTGATGAAAACGATCCATCTCCTAATCAAATTAAGCGTGTGCAAGGCAGGCTGTATCACTTTGCAAATAGAGTTAATGATCTATTGTCTCTAAAGGTGAATGACGTTCAGAGGAAGCAAGCTAATACGCTCCTTGAAACTATTTCTGAATTGTCTAATAAGGTCACTCAATTGCTAACCGGCGAAGCTCCTCCCAAAACTGATCAACCCGCCACGGTGAATGTAGGTAACGAGGAAGAGCCTCCTCAGGGAGAAGTCAATAGGATAACCGTTGCTGCTCAAACTATCTCTGCCCCATCGAACAACGAATCTGAACGCCGTGCGTCATTGAGTAACATCCGCTCTGAATTAACTTCCTTGCCCTTGAAACCTTTAACGACTATGACACCTGGGTTCAGCAGCTTGCCTCATCCATTGGCAATGTTGCTTAGAGGTATCTCTAAGTTTTCCGTCAACACCACCAGTGACGTAATTTCATTTTTAAGATTTCTAGTGGAATTTCAGGATCATGCCCTTGTGTTTTCTCTTTCCCCATGTCAAATTTTGCAAATTATCTATCCTTATGCTATTGGTGTTCTATCTGACAAAATAGTTAGAGCCATTGCCGAGCAATCTTCTATTGAGGATTTCCACGCCCATTTGCTAGCTAACTTCATCCCGGCTAGGGCCAGGTCCTCCCTTATTCAGAAATACTATTATCGGGTACAGCGCTTGGATGAAAACCTGGCAGACTTCATCCAAGATATTAAGTTTTATACTAGGGTGTTTGCTCTCCACTTCCCTGAGGATCAGATCGTGCAAGCTATTGTTGAAGGGATTTCACCACCCTACAGGTCATATTTGTGTTTCGCGGCGTGCCCGCAAACCTTCTCTGAACTGGAAGCATTAGCCGTCTCTGCGGAAGGAGTTAGGTATGCCGATTCCTTGCGGGTGGCGAAAGAACCCCCGCCTTCCTTTAGTAACACTCGGCCTCCACCTCGCCGACCAGTCAATCCCCGTAAATGTTATGCTTGTGGGTCGCCTGACCATCTGCGGAATAAGTGTCCTCTGATCAAGTCAAGTGGGACAAGGAATGGAGTAGGGTCATCACAAGGCTGTTTTAAGTGTGGGGCCTTCTCACATATCGCCAAGAATTGCCCAAACTCAAATAGCACCCCCTCCTGCTCAACTTCTGGTGCAAATTCCAGCTATTCCAATAATAAAAAGTGACTAGTGGCGTCGGCTGAGCCGACTAATCCATCTTCCCGAGACTTAGCCCCTAGTAAACAGGTTGTAAATGCAGAGAACGACCAGCCTTCAAATTCATCTTTTGAATGCCCTAAAGAGTGTCTTAGGATTGCGGCGGATACCCCCGCACCTGTTCCTTTTCTTAAGATTGAGTTAAATAACGAGCCTATAACAGCTCTCTTAGATTCAGGCAGTGTTTGTTCCATTATTTCGGCTGATTGGTATTCTAAATTGAAATCTGTTTGTAAACTCCCTGACTATGTCTCTTCTCCTGTTCAATATGTTTCGGCTAATTCATCTCCATTAGAAATTCTAGGTTCCATACATGTCAAAATTCGGGTTTTTAAGTTTACATGGAAGATCAAATTGTTCGTGACCAAGCGTTTGTCTTGCCCCATCATATTGGGAGCGGACTTCATTTCTCACACTGGTCTTGTGCTCGATCTCCAGAGTAGGTCGTGCATATTTAAATTTGCGTCCAATTGTAGAATTCCCTTGTTAAAGTGCAATTCTGTATCATGTTCATCTATTTCGCCTACCCAGGATGAGATGTTGTTAGACCTTAGACATCTACCTGAGGAGCAGGCTGATAGTATTCGGAAACTGTGTCAGTCGTTTCCCGAGGTGTTCTCTGATACTCTTGGTGTTACTGACCTTATTGAATACAAAATTGAGGTCACGGACTCGATTCCTGTCCGTTTTCCACCGTATAGGCTATCTCCACCTAAAATGAAGGCTCTGAAAGAAATCATCGATCAGATGTTGAAGGATGGTATTATTAGGCCCTCTAAGTCAGCGTATTCTTCGCCTATTTTTCTAGTCCCGAAACCCCAAGGAGGCTTCAGGCCTGTCATTGATTACAGGGCTCTCAATCGGAAGGTGGTGTTGCAATCTGTGCCCCTTCCCGACCTTCATTCTTGCTTTTCATGGTTTCGTAAGGCCAAGTTCTTCACCATCTTGGACTTGAATCAGGCCTATAATCAAATTCCCCTTGCCGAAGAGTCTAAACATCTTACAGCGTTTGCCACGGACTGGAATTTATATGAATACAACCGCGTGCCTTTCGGGCTCCCCACGGGGGCAGCTGTGCTCACTAGGATACTAGATAGGGTCTTTTCCGACATCAAATTTGAGTACTTATATCACTATTTGGATGATGTCGTCGTATTTTCCGAAACCTTTGAAGAACATTTAGATCATTTGCGAGAAGTTCTCAATCGCCTTCGTAAGGCTGGGTTAACTGTTAAGTTGTCCAAGGTTGCCTTTGCTAAGCCCTCTATGTCATTCCTAGGGCATATTGTGTCACCTGATGGTGTAGCAGTCGATCATTCTAGAACACAGGCCATCCGTGATTTTAAACCTCCTAAGGACATCAAAGGTATCGCTAGATTCATTGGTATGGTGAATTTCTTCAGGAAGTTTATTCCTAACTTCGCTAATAGAGCGGCGCCCTTAAACCTTCTTCGTAGGAAAGGCATCAAATTCGAGTGGGGACCTTCTCAACAAGCCGCTTTCGAAGATCTTAAATTAGCTCTCTGTAATGCCCCTGTACTTGCTATGCCTGATTTCTCGAAGAAATTCATCGTCCAAACGGACGCGTCGTCGTCAGCTGTAGCTGCAGTCCTTCTTCAAGAGACTGAACTAGGGAGGCGTCCCATCGCCTATGCATCTAGGACTCTATCGGTTCAAGAAGCCAAGTATTCCATCTATGAGCTCGAAGGGTTGGCAGTCTTATTCGCCTTAGAAAAGTTCCGTCTCTATCTGGAACATGTCAAATTCGACCTGGAGACAGATAATCAAGCCTTAAGCTGGGTCTTAGGTAGGCCGCGTCGTACTGGTCGTATAGCCCGTTGGGCCATCCGTATTTCTGCCTTCCAATTTGATGTACGACATATCAGAGGTACCGAAAATGTTGTTGCTGATGGACTCAGCCGTATGTTTCATAACGACGTCGAGACCCACGAACCGGTCGATAGTTCATCACCTTCCGAGTCCATACTATCTGGTGTTAATGCCATCTTAACAGGTGCTCCCATGCTTTTTAGGGATATTGAGAAATACCAACGTGAAGATCCGACGCTGGCTCCTATAATGGAAACCCTTTCTTCTGGGGAACATGTTGTCCCTTATGTTCTGAGGAATGGTGTTCTATGTTGCCCTTCGAGGCATGATAAGTTGATGAAAGTTGTTGTTCCAGCGGTTCTTGTACCTATGATCTTCAAATACTATCATGAGACCCCATTGGGGGGGGCATCTTGGAATCTTTAAAACTCGTGAAAAGATTCGTGAAATGTTCATATGGAAAGGTATGGACGGTGAAATTCGAGAACTTGTAAAAGCTTGTAAATCTTGTTTGATCAGTAAACCCACCATGTCCACTAAAGTAGGCCTTTTGTCTTCTCATCAAGCGTCGCGCCCCATGGAACGCCTGTATATCGATTATGTGGGACCCTTCCCCCAGTCAAAGGGTAATGCCAACAAGTTCATCTTTGTGTGTGTAGATGGTTTTAGAAGATTTTCCTGGTTATTTCCGACTAAGCTGGCTACCGCTCAGTCCACCATTACTTGCCTAAATTCTATTTTTGCTTCTTTTGGTCCGTGCCAATACATTGTATCTGATAATGCTAAAGCTTTTACATCAAATCTGTTTCGTAAATTCTGTTTTGACTTGTCCATCTCTCATGTAACTACATCTGCTTATTACCCTCAACCATCTCTGGCTGAACGGGTTAACCGCAATCTCAGGTCCGCA
The DNA here is from genome assembly GCF_040414725.1 of Anabrus simplex. Taxonomy (NCBI): domain Eukaryota; kingdom Metazoa; phylum Arthropoda; class Insecta; order Orthoptera; family Tettigoniidae; genus Anabrus; species Anabrus simplex. Next base: position 106,797,413 of record NC_090265.1, on the reverse strand, counting down.
CTTATTGCCTATCATCATGAAGATCATTCTAGGTGGGACACGTCCCTGCATTGGTTAGCTTTTGCTTTGAATTCGGCGGTTCATGAATCTCACAAATTTACTCCAGCTTCTTTGATGTTTAAGTTCGTTCCCAACACGCCGCTCTCTAACCTCTGGTCTCTGAATGACATTCTGCCCGAGACAATGGATCCGGACAACATTAAAGATCTTTGGAAGAAGGCTAAAGCTAATCTTAAAGTGTCTCATGAAAAGGTTAGGGAAAGGTATGATCGTGGACGGAGACCCACCACTTTGAAGGTAGGTGACCAGGTTATGGTCAAAAATTTTGTTCCCGCGGGCAAGCTTGCCCCCAGATTTCATGGGCCTTGTATCATTCTCGATTTTCTTACGCCGGTTACCTTATTGCTAAGTAATCCAGCCACCGAGAGGATATTTAGAGTTCACCTGTCCCAGGTGAAACCGGTGTAATTTCTGTGTTAACTTGCTCCATATTATTTTGAAAGGATATGAAGGTTATATTTTTTTTGAGTTTCACTTTTAAGGCATTCTGCCCCTTCTGTAATATTTTGGTTTTAGATGTAAGCCTTATGTAAAACCTGCCCCGACCCGTTAAACTGCCATCCTGTTCTTGCCATGGCCATTACCACGCTCCCGTCTCCTGCTCCACTCTACACAGTGGCTTAATGAATACCATGAATATCTGCACGCCGCTGGCCCCTCACTCTCTCTACAAGCCTGTACCCTCAAAGAAAATAATTGTCCAACACTATTCTGCCGCCTAGCTTTAATGTTTCAGCGCCCCCGCAGCCGCGCAGCGCCGTGCAGCGACTGGGGAGGGGGATGGGCCCCCTCCTCTCCAGCGAGGACGACATGTGCACGGCGAGCCGGAGCTCACCTCCCGGCCAAGGCTGATGTGCGGTGCACGACCTGCTACATGCCCGCAGCCTGTATCTGTTCACCGCGGGCGCGGCGTACTTCAACACCTCTGCTCCCCTCATAGTGCGGGCGAGCGGTATCTCAGGGTACTTGAGGGGTCCGAGCGGCCTCCGTTGGACGCAAGCTGCAACGGCCGGTCTGGCCATCCGACTCAATCTACATCAACTACATGGACAGTCACCATAAGCAATAATTACATTTGGGAATTTAACAACAATATTTGGTGGACATTGCAAAATTTTTCTTCACCTTTAAGTATTAAAAGTTTATCTTCAGAAATACAAATTCTACAAACATAAAAACTTTACTGCACCGGCAACAACAAAATTTTGAAATTGCAACCAACCAAATTACTAAAATCTTATAAATGCTTCCGCAATTAATCTTAATATCAACATCAAAACTTGGACCTTATTTTGGAAACAAAGCTTATGTTCTTCAGTGTTACCCCTTGGAGGAACTTTTGGGGGGGGGAGGTCTGTACCGGGCGGTACACCTCTACTCTGTTTATTTAAAAGTTGCGCCAGTTGAAACACCTCTTCTGGAGGAAGGTTGAACTTTATCTATTCTATTAATTCTCTACTTTCTCAGAAGATGTCACCACGTGGAAAATTTTGAGTTTTTGAACTGTGTCACTTTTGATGTGTTTTTGTTTCGCTTGAAGTAAGAAGTGGGAACTTTCTCTTCTAGAGGACACTACTGAAGAATTACAATAGTGCAACCTAGTGCGAAATCAAAGAACTATTTTGTTGGAGAAATTTTTATTTCAAAAGTTTGTTTCTTGTTAAATTTCTTTCTGTTATTGTTTAAGTTGGCTGTATACCCCTCTTTTTCCCCTTAGTTTGGATCTAGCCAATCCCGAATTTCTTTAATTAATTTTCCACCAATAATGTGTTTCTTTTTCCTCTATGTAGGGGTTTCTTTTCCCGAACCAATAAAGATTTTGTGGGAGGGTGTTTTATTTCCCCTAACGCCTAGAATCTTCCGCGAGAGGATATAAACTGCTGATTTTGGGGTCTCCGGGCCACTTCTGTTCCATCTTTCAGTGTATTAAGTACATAGCAGGAGGCGGGAAGCGCCTCTTTCCTCGGCAGCGATCTACTACCAGGTAATGGCCTATTAATATCTTCTTTTCTTGCTAGGTCGGCAGTTTAACTCTCGCGGCGGGTTCGAAGCGTTTTCCATCATGTAACCTTTTCCTAAAATGTAACTACTCTTTTCTTCTTTTTCTTGTAAAGTTACATATTGGGATAGAGAGTGCTAACCCTCTCGAGCTCCCACTCACATTTGTTTTGAGGTGAACTTATTTTCTCAAACTTTTCTTCGTTTATGTAATGTAAATTGCCTTTAAGTCACCTCTGTAGTATGGGATTAGCCCTTGTATTAACGGCCTAGTGCCAAGTAGGTCTTAAGCAAAGTGTATTAGGAGTGCAAGTTCGCCTCCTCTCAAGTTGTATTTTAGAGGTCATGTATTAATCTTTTCTCACCTAATAGACCTCAGTAGGTTGGGTATTTTACCCCTGTGTATATGTCCTTTGAGGACAACTTGAAAGTTGAGTTTGGTGTGGCCTGGGAGAGGCTTAACTTTAAGAGCGAGTGGCTCTTTTCTGAAACTGAGAGTTGTATGCCTCGAGGAGGCTTTGCTGTGTAATTTGGAGCAAGGGCTCCAGGGTTTGAGTGGGGTCTTCTGCCCCTTTTGTTGAAATTGGTATATCGTAAAGTTGAGCTAGTTGCTCAAGAATTGTGTTTTCAGGGCTCGAAGCCCAAATTCTTTAATCCCTGTAATTGTACATTTCAAGTTGTATTTCGGCTACTAAGTACCTGTTCTATTTGTTGTTACCTAATTTTGAAAAGAAAATATAACCTTGTTAAATTTTAAAATTTAATTTCTCTTTAGTAGCTTGAGACCTATTCACCACCCAGCACCTTCTTTCATGCTTAACTACCACAAAAACTCGGTAACATGTATAATTTATCTCGTTTCCTTCTTTGAACTATCACGGCATTTGAGTACCTTCCTGTAAGCAACGTCGTTTTTTCATGCCGCTTTGATGAGTGCAGCGCTGTTGAAGTAAACAGCAGATGCTTACTAACAATCTCACGCCATCACTACTGTTACAGAACCTTCATTGTTGCTGCTAGCATAATGTAAGTTATTTTTTCGTTAATAGGTTTAATTATAGGATTTCTGTTGTTTTTAACTCTTTACTTCTTTCATTCCTTTGGTTCCGTTTCTGACGTGACATCTGTGAAATCAGGCCAGATGCATTCGCACCTTAGTGCAACAAAATTATCATATTCTGGAACCAAAGATCTACTCCGAATGATTGAGGCACTGTTTGATTGGAAATACACTGACTGACAGAGCAAATGCAACACCAAGGAGGAGTGGTTCGAAAGGGATGAAAGTTGGGGAAAAAACAGAGTCGGCACGGAAGAATAATTGATGTTTATTTCAAACCGATATGCAGGTTACACAATGCACACGGCATCGACTCAGTAGGATGTAGGACCACCGCGAGCGGCGATGCACGCAGAAACACGTCGAGGTACAGAGTCAATAAGAGTGCGGATGGTGTCCTGAGGGATGGTTCTCCATTCTCTGTCAACCATTTGCCACAGTTGGTCGTCCGTACGAGGCTGGGGCAGAGTTTGCAAACGGCGTCCAATGAGATCACACACGTGTTCGATTGGTGAGAGATCCGGAGAGTACGCTGGCCACGGAAGCATCTGTACACCTCGTAGAGCCTGTTGGGAGATGCGAGCAGTGTGTGGGCGGGCATTATCCTGCTGAAACAGAGCATTGGGCAGCCCCTGGAGGTACGGGAGTGCCACCGGCCGCAGCACATGCTGCACGTAGTGGTGGGCATTTAACGTGCCTTGAATACGCACTAGAGGTGACGTGGAATCATACGCAATAGCGCCCCAAACCATGATGCCGCGTTGTCTAGCGGTAGGGCGCTCCACAGTTACTGCCGGATTTGACCTTTCTCCACGCCGACGCCACACTCGTCTGCGGTGACTATCACTGACAGAACAGAAGCGTGACTCATCGGAGAACACGACGTTCCGCCATTCCCTCATCCAAGTCGCTCTAGCCCGGCACTATGCCAGGCGTGCACGTCTATGCTGTGGAGTCAATGGTAGTCTTCTGAGCGGACGCCGGGAGTGCAGGCCTCCTTCAACCAATCGACGGGAAATTGTTCTGGTCGATATTGGAACAGCCAGGGTGTCTTGCACATGCTGAAGAATGGCGGTTGACGTGGCGTGCGGGGCTGCCACCGCTTGGCGTCGGATGCGCCGATCCTCGCGTGCTGACGTCACTCGGGCTGCGCCTGGACCCCTCGCACGTGCCACATGTCCCTGCGCCAACCATCTTCGCCACAGGCGCTGCACCGTGGACACATCCCTATGGGTATCGGCTGCGATTTGACGAAGCGACCAACCTGCCCTTCTCAGCCCGATCACCATACCCCTCGTAAAGTCGTCTGTCTGCTGGAAATGCCTCCGTTGACGGCGGCCTGGCATTCTTAGCTATACACGTGTCCTGTGGGACACGACAACACGTTCTACAATGACTGTCGGCTGAGAAATCACGGTACGAAGTGGGCCGTTCGCCAACGCCGTGTCCCATTTATCGTTCGCTACGTGCGCAGCACAGCGGCGCATTTCACATCATGAGCATACCTCAGTGACGTCAGTCTACCCTGCAATTGGCATAAAGTTCTGATCACTCCTTCTTGGTGTTGCATTTGCTCTGTCAGTCAGTGTATTAGGACCTGAGAGGGAATATGTCACTCCGTTGTCGGTGATGTATGCGAGATGGGGAGGGGGCTTTAAATTTTGAAGCATATGATTTGGTTTGAGATCAATGACTCCAAATCGAAAAGATACACGAAGGATGTTAAGATGTCTCATAAAACAAAATTTGACGCCTTATTCTGGTATAACAGAATGACCTAAATCTCGAAAGAATAACATGGCAAGGGAAGGAATCAAAATATGTTCAAATGTTTTCAAAAATTTGGTGATTTGATCGTAAAAGATTTAAACTTCTGATCCCTACCACTAGAAAACTATCTTCGATTCGAAGATGATGTTACCACAAGGTATCAATATACAGTACTGCAATCCTTAAGGACAAAGTTATGCAGGGGTCGAAAATGTGACAATTTCTTAATTTACTTCATATCGACTTGCAGATATAAATTCCGACCCATGATATGTGCATCATTGAATATGGGATTTTACGTACTACACAAAGGTGGTACCATAACGGTAGATATATGATAAATGGGGCAAACGCAACTTCTTCTTCTTCCTTCTGATATTCTTCCCCTCTTGTATGGGGTCTGCCTTCTTGCATTTCACCCTCCTTTTTGCGCGGTATTCGGCGGCAGCAGGATGAATACTTATGGTTCGTATCTTCTTCTTCAGGCAGTCCATCTACAGCATTTTAGGTTGGACTCGAGACCGTTGTCAATCTAGGCTGAGAGTGAGTGCTCGCTTCGCGATAGATTCTGCGTCAGCTATGGCTACATGATCATACCACCTCAGTTTTCCTTCTCTCATTTTGACGACAATTGGGGCAACTTTAAGAGTGTTCCTGGCCTATTTCTTAATGTTGTCTAGTCGCGTGCATCCCAGTGTCCATCTGAGCACACATACCTCCCTTACGCGAATAATTTTCTCGTATCTCTTTGTCGCAGGTCAACGTTCCACTCCGTACAGTATCAATGGGTGACACAGCGGGATCTTGTCGTCGCAAAGGACGTTCGGAACCTGGCGCAACTTCACTCAAGCCGTTTTAACTGGTGATCGAGCGTCTAAAAGAGTTTCACCCTCAGCTGACCCACGAGAGCCAAGCTCACGGAATGCAAATATCTCCGGTAGTGGGATGTCGTCGAGCAATATTGTGTGTGCCATCTGTCTGGATGCCACACTTCATGTATTCTGTTTTTGTGAGGTTTAGTTGCAATCCAAATGTTTCCAATCTTGTTTTTGTGGGTAACCAATTCATTAGGTCTGTTTAGTGAGTCGCTAGCCAGCACATCGCCATGTGCATAAAGAAGGGCCCATCGATGGGGTGTTGTCCATGCACAGGATGAACAGGACTGGTGTCAAGGTGGATCCTTGATGAATCCCCACTCGAATGCCAAAGGGTACTGTTACGTCAGCGGCGTAGCGGTCAGAGCTTGTAAAGTCGTGGTACAGGAGCTGAACCCAACATACATATTGGGACCTTTCCTACCATCCCCCATAGCTCATGGGGCCATATGGCGACAAATGTAACCTTGTCGGGTCATGAACACATGGGACCATGCTCCATGGAAGGCGATAGTCAAGGGACCTTTTTGGCCTTTGACAATGCCGTCTCATCGGAATTTTATATATTTAATCTACTCACATGAGACGACAAATGCCCTACGGCACAGAAAGGTCACTGCTACTCTCCCGTTCCTAAGATCTGAACCCTGGCCTCTCAAGGTCGCAGACCATCCGCGGCTGTGAAAAATATTACTTACAACTATCTTAAAGGCACACAGTGAACGGAAGAGGTTTTGGATGCTAACTTTCGGCATAGATAGGCACAAATAAGTTTCTACAGATTTACTAGGCGCTCGTTGAAATATATACAAAAATCTATTACAACCTTGACCGACTAACACCAATTTGACAAATATAAAACACTTATTTAGCAGCGGAAAAATCCGTGCTACCATTCACATCAGCGGTTTCATCCACATTCCAAAGAAATATCTATGTGGATTACAACAATTCTCTGATAAAATTTCTGATACAAGAAATCTTTCCTTCATGAACAATGATTTGATTGTTACCTTCCTCTCTATAAAACAGAAGAATGTCCGAGAGGACGACGCTTCTTGTTATCACATCACATTTCTACCACTGTGGTTTTCGTGTGGTCTATCAACCCGCTGAATTTAAACTGTTGAGTGTTACAACATAATCATAATAACCCTTAAATATTTACAGTTATAAGCTATGCCCCTCCAAATGCAAGTATTCCACGGGAGTAAATCCCACATTACTTATTTTTAAAATTTATTTACACTGGAAAAATTTCGTATAGAGTGGCCGGCTATCTTATATTTACCGCCACCGAATATCTATAAAATAACTTAAATTGGAAAAATGATCAAATGCCCCAACACTAGAGTAAAATCCCTTCCGTCTAACATGAAAATGAGTGATACGGTTACGAGTCTCCCATAATAGAATTAAACTGTACACAAACTTATCACCGAAAAACTCATCATTTACAACCACTATCAATGGACTTTCACGAAGTCTAAATTCACAAGAACACTAATTAACTAAAAACATGATCACACCCTGAAAGAGAAACATATATTATACATATACAAAGAAAACAATGGCTGTATTTAGTCTCGTAAAGTCCGCGAGCTGCCGTTCACATCTGTGCCATTGAGGTTCGAACATAAGACACTGGTCGTCTCCATCAAGGATGCTGTAATCAAGCCCTAGCTACCCTAATCATGTAAAGTACTGTCATAAATTACTATATTGCTTTGGATCACCGCTCGCGGCATGCGTGGTAGTTACGTAAATATTTTGTATTTTATTCACAGAAAAGCGTGCTGGTTGAAAGAAACAAATTCCGTCGTTGGGCGGCACACTCAGCTGGCTTCTCCCTCGAGAAATCTCCCCCTCTGGGTTATAAATCACGGCTCTTGCCTGCCTCACGGCCAACAGGCTAAATAAACGATTCGACCCGCTTACTCTAGGTCAATGTGTCAATAAATTCACTCAATTGAACTGATGCATTCTATGCACGCTCAAATCAGCTCATACGCTTTCTATATCCACGAATTATCTCTCAAATTAGGCCGCTATATCGTATCAAATTCCCTTAACTCTTCAGAGGTCTGGGGTTCAACCAAACGTTTTCTTCCCCCGTAACATTTACCACACTTTCGTCAGCCTTCAACCAAAGAACAATGTTCCCTAACCTCTGCCCCTTGAGGCGAGATTGTGTACCTGTTATACACTAACATGACGCTCAAGTATATCGGCGTAAAATCACCGATCAAATTAAAATAATAAAATACTACTACTACTACAACTACTAATAATAATGATAAAAATTTAAGATAAAATGTCAGAATTTACCAACTCAAATAATAAACATTTTCACATGTAGCCTGGCTAGTATGTGGTAGGGCGGATATTCGAACCTCTGCACATAACTCTTCGCACATCTTCAGTTACGGTCCAAATCTTACACTATCATGCAAGGCAATCTACTGTTTGCTACATTTAAAATAGAGTGCTGTAGCTATACCACGCTTACATCTCTTCAGGCATTTGTTGAGGATCCTGTCACCCATTAATCCCTACTCATCTTATCCAGTCACACAGATGAGGTCCGCAACATTAACCTGCCAAATCTCCTACTTAGTTTCCCCCTCTTCTCCTTCACAGCACTAATAAAACCCACATATAATAACATGCTCATGCAGTCACTATAAGGGGTCCCAAATTCTATACATTCCTCCTAGTTCATTTCCTTCCCATATACATTAAATTTAATCAAACTGAACAGGGAGTCTTCCGACCACTCTTAACGAATTAGCCTATCAATTTTAGATTATCATTAACACTATCCTTACATTAATTTATATTTACAAGGGGAAATACTAGCATCGGAAGAAAAACATAGCTCAGTACTCAACAGTTTGGTGCATCCTGGCCCGTCCGGATTTCCAGGGGCCTGCCGATGGCGATTAATCCACGATGCTGGCTCGTGGGATCCTGTGTTCTAGATGTTCCATGGTGTTTCTTGAATAATCCATCTTATTGGTATAAGGATCACTGAAAAAATATTTTACACAGCTTTACACACTTCTTGTTCACACGACACCACCAAACTTCCCCTTCTCCGTTTTCTGACCAATCACAGTTACGTGTCGATAATTTTAATGGATAACTCAGCTAGTCTACTTCATTTTGAATAAGATAAGACGGACATTCACGGTATTTTTACTGCTAAGATTATCGCCTCGGATTGCCGTGACGTTAATCAACTGTATTCATCCCAATATACTGCCTAGTTTATTTGTTCCTGAACACTTATCACCATCCGTTATTTAGTGCTATCATTTCATCCTGAATTCTGTTCATAATTTAACGTGGATTTTTACAGTACTTTATCACACGTCTACTTTTCTTTTTGAAACAAAGTTTTCAGATACCATAATTATATTCCTCGAAATTGGTTTTTCTCACTGTTAAGGAAATTAGTCTCAAAATGAGCGTTCTCCGTCCGGTGTTTGATACTCCATGGCGTAACAACTACACAGTCATAACCTACGTCGTAATTTCACGTACTTATTGGCTGCTTCACGGCCGATATGTCACGCACGCATCACTGTCTTGCAATTACCTTCTATATCACCGGTGAACAAGAGAAACTATCTGAATTACACTCCCGTTTTAGATCACTTTTACCATACAAAGGAATGGCAATACCGCTAGCAAACCGGCCGTCGTTCCCCCTCTGAAGTTCCTTCACGACTACTCAGCCTCCCTCGGAAATGCAAGGACTTATAGGCTAACCAGGAGTGGGGGTGGTTCCATGGACATTGTCCCCACTCTAATTTTGACATCTTCTGAACCAGCAGGTACATGAAAATCAGCTACGCGCCGGATTGTGTGACTCAAAAATCGCAAGTACGCAATGCTATGCGGAGCGTGAAACAATCAGTAATTTTGTAGTAATTTATTCATATAAAACCGGAGTGGGGGGGGTGGGAATCCCCATTGGCATCTGGCTTCACAGTAAGCGTGAGGACGCCACGCCAGTTACGTAAGCTGATTTAGACGCATTTTCATGGGTGACATTCTTCTACCTTGGTTTCTAATTTTGCCATTCATCCAATTATCTTCTCATGGCTCTGACGTGTGCTTCCTGGTTAAACTCACCTTTATTGAGCCGAAAACACCTCTAAAATAACCCCTCGCTTTGGCATCACTGTGCGTTGGCATTTGTTTTCAAGATTGAGTCAGCAAGAACTGTAATTTTCTTCCCTTTCTTCCACGACGCGCGCTCAGTTCGGGGGTTTTCTGAGCCCTCAACTGCGTGCTCTAGGCGCCTCTGTGTCGTGAAGTATTGTGCAATATGATGCAACTGCCAGCATCCAACCAAAGGAAGCTACAAGCCTACCTCTATCCCAGTTATATAAATCGAAATAAATATTTAGTGTGACGATACGGTCACAATATCCCTCTGGGTATGGAACAAACATCGGATAGTCAAATGCCTTTTTTGAATATGGAATGGACATTTGGACGGTCCTTCTATTCTCCCTCTGCCTTTCTGACACTTGACGGACAGCATGTATAACATCTGTTGTAGCGTAGCATTTAACGAAGCCGCAATGCACAGAAGTTATATGATGTGCAACATTTCGGAAATGATCTCATTTTTAAAAACACTACATCCGCTACGTAGGTCGTATCATTTTGTATTTATTGTCGGCTCCTCCAGGTACTACCGTCGACTGCTCCAGAGCTCTAGAAGGCCAGGCTTTACACACCCTAAAGGCTGTAATGTGCACACTAAAGAGCACTGGTGCAGCCGCGGCGGAGCGGAAGGAGAAGACTAGCTCACCCCAAAGATGTAGGGTGGATCGTCCACTCAGTGTTTTATTAAATTTTGTACATGTGCCCTTCAGGGCAAACATGTCAAATTACAGCAATATACAGAGTGTATCAGCACTATACCGACAGAATAAATCAGGGATGCTCTCCGTTTTAAGAACGATGGTGCAATTGGATTGGCGAAGAAAATGTTTCTTTTCGAGAAAATGAGGTTAATTAGTTACTTCCGGGTGCGCGGTTCAAATCTACGAGCTCGCGTATTTGCTGTGCCAGAGCACAAGCCGCTACCATACTTTAGTGAAGAGAAGGGAGGGAGGGGAAGTGGGGTGTATGATGGAGACAGAGATAATGCTCCGTGCGTATTACCTCTGTCTCCCACTTCCCTTCCCTTCCCTTCCCTTCCCTTCCCTTCCCTTCCCTCCTCTGACGTACAGCAACAGGCAAGGGCTGGCTCTCTGGCATAGCAAATATGGCGAATTCGTCAATTTGAATCGCGCGCCCGGATGTAGCGAAGTAACCTAATTTTCTAGAAAAGAAAAATTTTCTCCGTCAACCCGATTGCACCATCGTTTATAACATAACACAAACAGCATATTTTTGTCGGTATAGTTCTGATACACCCTGCATATGTAATTTATATCAAAATTCTCAAAGCACAGGGCATATTTTATACTACAAATGTAAAGCAATAAAAGTCAATAAATTTCCAGTTTCCGGAGTAAGATTCTACATTCAATAATTAACACATCATGGGTCGAAGTTTATATTTAGAACTCGATATGAAGCAAATTTTTGAGGCTCACACAACTTTGACCCTAAGGTGGGCTCAGAGACGGCTTTCTAACGGTACCTGCTCGAAGGCTCGGAATAGATAATTAGACGATCTAAATGATTTTTCATAATAAATTTCTTCTATTTTTACCCCTCAACTGTCATGTTATTCCTTTGAGATTCGGCACATTTTCTTATCTGAATACAATGCGTAAAATTCTCTATTTTGTACGTCTTAACCACTTTTCTTTATCTTGTCGTTTCGGGGTTATTAATCGAAAACCAAATCATTATACTTCAATATAGTTACTTCCTTTAAAGCCCCTCACTACCACGTAAATAACTGAAATTCACAAACTTTCATATTTTCTATACTATATCTCATTTCCAATCAAGCGGCACCTCATCATTTCGGATCTGATATTGGTGCTATAAACCTGAACATGAGCACATGTTTTCGTTCTTCTAAGGTTCGAATGTATGTCTGGAGCCTAATTTTATAGGCGTGATTACGTCAATAGCAACTGCAGGAATTTTACACAACTCTGGACTAAATGAGAAATGTAAACTGAGAACCACGCCATGAGAAGTGCACACTGTCAATCTTTCGACAGAACTCCCGCTTTTCAACTGCTACAGGACTATGTTTGAGTTGTAATCAATTAAAATTAATGAGGTATTTCAAAATACCGAGAACACAAACATAAGGAGAAATGAACAAAACTTTCTTCCCTTTAAGAAAAGTTGCTGGCTTCTCGTTACGAATTCAAAGTCAACATCTCTTGTCACGAAACAGTATTTCTTTGTCGACATTCGCTCTCACTGGAAGATACGAGGGCAGATCATAAAATAAGTTGCACTTCCCAGCTATGGCCATTCATTACACCACATATACAACAGCAACACGACTATAACGACATACACTGTAACGTTACTTTTCCACATAGTTTCCAAGAGACTCCAAACATTTCTGCGAACGCACAACCAACTTGTTGATGCCGGATGCATAGAAATTTCCTCCAGCGTTCTGCAACCACTCAGAGACAGCGGCCTTCACCTCCTCATCGGTCTGGAAACGTCGACTACCGAGCTCCGTTTTGAGCTTACCGAACAGATGAAAGTCACATGGCGCTAGGTCGGGACTGTAGGGTGGATGTTGCCAGACCTCCCACTTGAAACGCTGAAGCAGTTCTCTCGTTTGGCGGGCCTTGTAAGGCGTTGCGTTATCGTGCAACAAAATCACACCGGCGCTCAATTTTCCCCGGCGCTTCTCTTTAATCGCTTTACGCAACCGGTGCAACGTTTGACAATACGACGCCGCGTTGATCGTCGTTCCTTTGGGCATGAATTCCACGTGCAGCAAATCCTCCATGTCAAAGAACACTGTCGCCATAACCTTACCGACTGAAGGTTGAACCTTGGCCTTCTTTCGTTGTGGTGATGAGGGGTGCACCCATTCCAGTGATGTTCCCTTCATTTCGGGGGTGAAGTGGTGGACCCACGTTTCGTCGCCTGTGACGATTCGCCGCAGAAACCCGTTGCCGTCTGCAGCATAGCGTTTCAAAATGCCCAGGGAGGATTGGAAACGTTGTCCCTTGTGCTCATCGGTGAGAAGACGTGGGACCCATCTTTGACACAGCTTACGATATCCAAGATCCCCGTGAACAATGGCGAACACACTGCTATACGACATGTTCAGCTGCGTCGCGATTTCTCTCAGTTTAATGCGCCGGTTTTGTCTAATGATCGCATTCACACTGTTGACCTTTACACGGGTCCTGGTCGTTGCGGGCCTGCCTTTGCGATGATTGTCCGTGATATTCGTGCGTCCGGCTTCGAATTGCTGACACCACTTTACGATACCTTGCCGGGAAATGGCCCGCTCCCCATACACAGCACTAATTTCACGATGACTGTCCATGCAATTCTTCCTTTTGGCCCATAGGAATCGGATTGTCACACGCACCTCATATTTGGAGTGAACGTCCAGTTGACGAGCCATTGCATTTGGCCGCTATTCACACAATACTAGACGAGACACCACAGCGACCTGCCTAACACACGTGTGGGCAGTGTCTGTCATTTCACCGCTGTGCCCACGTTTGCGACACCCAGCGCGCTGCTGCAGCGCGTTAGTGCAACTAACCTTTTGATCCACCTACGTACTTCTTCACTTTCTTTATCGTACTGTTTTACAATCCATAGCAAAATGTTGCTTCCACCGAAGTCTCAGTGTTGTGTACAGGTGTGGCAGTATGGAATCTGCTGAGAGCTGGACGGTGCTATTCGGAACACAACTAATGCATTTGACCGAGTACGTGGCCGCGCGCTTTGGATCACGTAGCTATCAGCTTGAATTCGGGAGGTAGTGAGTTCGATCCCCACTACCGGCAGTTCTGAAGATGGTTTTTCCCGTTGTTTCCTATTTTCACACCAGGTACATGCTGGGACTGTACCTTAATTAAGGCCACAGTGGTTTCCTTCCCACTCCTAGCCGTTTCCTATCCCTTCGTTGCTTTACGACTTATTTGTGTCTATGCGACGAAAAGCAAATAAAAAAGAAGTAAGTGAATTTGTATGTTATGAAACGTTCTACTAACAGGGCTGATCATGCTACAATGGCACTTTCTGGCTCAGTGAAGAAAGCAATGGCGAACTACCTGGCTCCTCATTCTGCCTTGTAAGCCTCATTACGGCATCGCTATCGGTTTTTGTGGTTTCCTTGTAACTCATAACGTTTGGCAGTGCTTGCTTGAGGATACAACCAACCTTCCAGCTAGAAGAAGACTTTAAAGACGGACATGCCAATATATACAAGACATATGCTGCTCAGTCGGTCAACATGGGATATGTGTCGAAATAAAGTGGTCGGGTGATCGATTTAGTCTACGCCTAGACACTCCACTTCAAGGATCTCAGTTCACACATAACATTCAGTAGCATCAAGAGTAAAGGACGGACTTATATGTACAACAAATGTTAATATATACGGCAGTAGTTATTGAAAACTCGCCTTCTTATTGCATCCAGTCCTAATTTTTTAGGTATGATGCAGAGACATTGGCAAAAAGGGTTGAAGAAAACTTGCGGATATTTGAGAGGAAAGTATTGCAGATGATCGTGAGAGTTAAGTGTGACTGTAAAATTTGGAGGCTATTGCATAGTATAAATTAGAATAATTATTCAAAGAAGCTCACTTTTATAAATGAATCATAGGCTAGAGTTAACAGAGCACATTATTTACCGCGGAAGGAAACAATGTGTGAAAGATCTGCAATAATCTTCCAAAAACTCTATGGGTGTAGGAAAGACCTAATCTACATTAGTTACATGACGTAGAAGACAGTGGGATTGAAACTATGGAATACGAAGGCGTACAGGAGGGACGAGCGAAAAACGATGCTTGAGGAGGTACCATTTAATAATAATAATAATAATAATAATAATAATAATAATAATAATAATAATAATAATAATAATAATAATAACAATAATAATAATAATGATAATAATCCTCCTCTGCGAACCATGTGACCTTGCCGCGGTGGGGAGGCTTGCGTGTCCCAATGATGCAGATAGCCGAGCCGCAGGTGCAACCATATCGGATGGGTATCTGTTGAGAGACCAGACTAACGAATGGTTCATCGAAAGGGGAGTAGCAGCCTTTCGGTAGTTGCAAGGGTGGCAGTCTAGATGATTGACTGATACGGCCTTGTAATAATACTCAACATGGCTTAGCTGTGTTGATGCTGCTACACGGCTGAAAGCAACGGGAAACTACAGCCGTAACTACCTCCCGAGGACATGCAGCTCTCTCTGTATGAATGATGTACTGATGATGGCTTCCTCCCGGGTAAAATATTCCGGAGGTAAACTAGTCCCCCATTCGGATCTCCGGGTGGGGACTACACGAGAGGGGGCGATCATCAGGAAGATGGATACTGACATTCTGCGAGTCGGAGCGTGGAATGTTAGAAGTTTGAATCGTTGTGGTAGGTTAGAGAATCTGAAAAGGGAGATGGATAGGCTAAAGTTAGATGTAGTTGGTATAAGTGAAGTACGTTGGCAGGAAGAACAAGATTTCTGGTCAGGCAACTACCGAATTATCAACACAAAATCAAACAGGGGAAATGCAGGAGTTGGTTTAATAATGAATGAGAAAATAGGGCAGCGGGTAAGCTACTACGACCAGCATAGTGAAAGAATTATTGTCGTCAAGATAGACACCAAACCAATGCCCACCACAATAGTGCAGGTCTATATGCCTACTAGTTCAGCGGATGATGAAGAAATCGAAAGAATATATGAGGAGATAGAAGATTTAATACAATATGTAAAAGGTGACGAGAATCTAATTGTGATGGGAAACTGGAATGCAGTAGTAGGCCAAGGAAGAGAAGGTAGTACAGTAGGAGAATTTGGATTGGGACAAAGGAACGAAAGAGGAAGTCGGCTGGTTGAATTCTGCACTGATCATAATTAAGTCCTTGCCAATACTTGGTTCAAACACCACAAACGACGGCTGTATACGTGGACGAGACCTGGAGACACTGGAAGGTATCAAATAGACTTCATTATGGTTAGGCAGAGATTCAGAAACCAGGTGTTGGATTGCAAAACTTTCCCAGGAGCAGACGTGGACTCTGACCACAACTTGTTGGTCATGAAATGCCATCTGAAGTTGAAGAAATTGAAGAAAGGAAAGAATGCAAAAAGATGGGATCTAGACAAGTTGAAAGAAAAGAATGTGAGGGATTGTTTCAAGGAACATGTTGCACAAGGGATGAATGAAAAGGCTGAAGGAAACACTATAGAAGAAGAGTGGGCAGTCATGAAAAATGAAGTCAGCAGGGCTACTGAAGAAATGTTAGGAAGGAAGAAAAGATCAACTAAGAATCAGTGGAAAACTCAGGAAATACTAGACCTGATTGATGAACGAGCTAGAAATGAAGAGGGCAGAAAAGAATACAGGCGATTAAAGAATCAAGTGAATAGAAAGTGCAAGGTAGCTAAGGAAGAATGGCTGAAGGAGAAGTGCAAGGATGTCGAAGGCTGTATGGTCCTGCGAAAGGTAGATACTGCATCCAGGAAAATCAAGGAAACCTTTGGAGAAAAGAAATCTAGGTGTGTGAACATTAAGAGCTCAGATGGAAAGCCACTTCTAGGGAAAGAAGACAAAGCAGAAAGATGGCAGGAACATATCCAACAGTTGTATCAAGGTAAAGATGTAGATAATTTGGTTCTGGAACATGAAGAGGCTATTGATGCTGATGAAATGGGAGACCCAATTTTGAGGTCAGAGTTTGACAGAGCTGTGAGTGACCTAAATAGGAACAAGACACCTGGAATTGATGACATTCCCTCTGAATTACTGACTGCCTTAGGAGAAACCAGCATGGCGTTGTTATTTCATTTAGTGTGCAAGATGTATGAGTCAGGTGAAGTCCCATCCGATTTTCGGCACAATGTTGTTATACCTATTCCCAAGAAAGCTGGTGCTGACAGGTGTGAAAACTACCGCACCATTAGTTTAGTATCTCATGCCTGCAAAATTTTAACACGTATTATTTACAGAAGAATGGAAAAACAAGTTGAAGCTGAGTTGGGAGAAGATCAGTTTGGCTTCAGAAGAAATGTAGGAACACGTGAAGCAATCCTGACTTTACGTCTGATCTTAGAGGATCGAATCAAGAAGGACAAGCCCACGTACATGGCATTCGTAGATCTAGAAAAGGCATTCGATAATGTTGATTGGACCAAGCTATTTATGATGCTGAAGATGATAGGGATCAGATACCGGGAACGAAGAATCATCTACAATCTGTATAAAAATCAGTCTGCAGTGATAAGAATCGAGGGCTTTGAAAAGGAAGCAGCAATCCAGAAAGGAGTGAGGCAAGGCTGCAGTTTGTCCCCTCTCCTTTTCAATGTTTATATAGAACAGGCAGTAAAGGAAATCAAAGAGAAATTTGTAAAGGGAATCACAGTCCAAGGAGAGGAAATCAAAACCTTGAGATTTGCGATGATATTGTTATTTTATCTGAGACTGCAGAAGATCTCGAGAAGTTGCTGAATGGTATGGATGAAGTCTTGGGTAAGGAGTACAAGATGAAAATAAATAAGTCCAAAACAAAAGTAATGGACTGCAGTCGAACGAAGGCAGGTGATGTAGGAAATATTAGATTAGGAAATGAAGTCTTAAAGGAAGTAGATGAATATTGTTACTTGGGTAGTAAAATAACTAACGATGGCAGAAGTAAGGAGGACATAAAATGCAGACTAGCACAAGCAAGGAAGAGCTTTCTTAAGAAAAGAAATTTGCTCACTTCAAACATTGATATAGGAATTAGAAAGATGTTTTTGAAGACTTTTGTGTGGAGCGTAGAATTGTATGGAAGTGAAACATGGACGATAACTAGTTCAGAAAGAAAGAGAATGGAAGCTTTTGAAATGTGGTGTTATAGAAGAATGCTGAAGGTGAGATGGATAGATCGAATCACGAATGAAGAGATACTGAATCGAATCGGTGAGAGGAGATCGATTTGGCTAAATTTGACGAGAAGAAGAGATAGAATGATAGGACACATCTTAAAACACCCAGGACTTGTTCAGTTGGTTTTTGAAGGAAGTGTAGGTGGTAAGAACGGTAGGGGTAGACCAAGGTATGAATATGACAAGCAGATTAGAGCAGATGTAGGATGCAATAGTTACGTCGAAATGAAAAGGTTAGCGCAGGATAGGGTGGCATGGAGGGCTGCATCAAACCAGTCTATGGACTGATGACTCAAACACACAATAATAATAATAATAATAATAATAATAATAATAATAATAATAATAATAATAATAATAATAATAATAATAATCGCATGGCCTCAGCTACCGTCCAATTGGCGCCATCTGGCTGTGTGCTTGTCAATTTCGACGTCGTGTTGTTCTCTAGACCTACTAGAAGGCAGAGGTAAACCAAATATCTCCGCTGACATCGTAAACATGGAATGTCGAATCGACATTTTTTCCGTCCTTCAAAAATCCGGCTACCTCTGCCGAGTCTGTACCCGCTATCTTGGGATCAGAAAGCCGGCACTCTACGACGACTGATCCACAGAGGCAACTATAATAATAATAATAATAATAATAATAATAATAATAATAATAATAATAATAATAATAATAATAATAATAATAATAATAATAATAATAATAATAATAATAATAATAATAACCTATATAAATGAAATCATAGTGACCGTGTGTCTGTACATTGATTATTTCGTTGAAACTTTCATTCACTTATCCGTTTCAGGTGTAATAATGACCATCTGCATACTTTTTAGCTCCGGTGTCTGTTTGACTTCTTATTACTTTCATTGATCTGTCTCAGCTTTATCCTTGGCTTTGACAAAATGAAAGTGACTGAGGTATGAGCGATGCTAGTAATGCCATTCCATCTGCAGCCAGTCCCTGCTATGAATTGTGTAAAAATGTTGCTCATAGGGTCAGTTGGTGCATGGATTTCAGTGGGCTTGGCAGACTGATATGTAAGAGCAACTTCTGGCTCGGTGAGGAAAGCAACGGAAAACTACCTCGCTCCTCATTTCCCTAGTACGCCTCTTCAGTGACGCCTAGGCCATCTATGACAGCTGATGGCGGAGCTGTTGAGGATCCAACCAGCCTTCGGGCTGAGGACTAAACATACATACAACTAGAAATCTACAGGATATATTTCTACCAAACTTCATATTAGAATCAACCAGTCCTTGGGTAGGTTTTAGGGCCAATATTGTTTCCAAATCCCTGATTTGTATGGGGGTTTACACGAAACCGTGATTTTGCACTCCTATAAAATATACTGTACACAATCAAACTTAATGGAAATCTACCTGCTTTATTTCAATTTCTAAAACGTTTTCCACGTGCGTCATTTCGATACGAGGATTAATAAGGGAGATGTCATTAACGGACCGTTTTTCACTGTAAGTTCGAGCGGACTTAGCCTAGATGCGGGTCTGTGTAAAGCACACTTGTATTTCTTATAACTGCAATAATACAGGAAATATTTTAACCGAACTTCATATTTAGCATCCCCCTATCTAAAGGTAGATTTTGAGTTCCGTACCATTTCAAATACCCGTAGTGGACTGGGAGTTTATAGGAAACGAAAACAGTGATTTTACTCTCCCACAAAATATACCAGACCAACCTGGATGAGAATCAACCAGCCTTGATGGAAATCCATTTTTAAAACCTTTTCCTCATGTGTACTACTTCCATAGGATGATTGATAAGGGAGATTTCATTAACGGACGGTTTTACAGGCTTCCAGTGGGCACAATCCAGATGTTGTACGTGGATCAGATTCCTTAATAATATAAATAAAATCGTGACGACCGTATGTCTGTAGATTGAATATTTTGGCGAAATTTTCATTCAGTTATACGTTTCAGGTCTAATAATGACCATCTGCATATTTTTATCTTTGGTGTCTGTTTGTTTGTTTGTTTGCTTGTATTTTGTCTCAGTTCTTATAACTTGAAAACTACTAGATATATTTCTACCAAACTTCATATTTAGCAACCCCCTGTCAAAGGCAGCTTAGGTATTTGGGTCAATATTATTCTTAAATCGCAGATTGGTTTGGGTGTTTATAGGAATTCGAAACAGTGATTTCACCCTTCCACACAATATGCATGATCAACCTTAATGGGAAACTACCAGCCTTAGTGGAAATCAATTTATAAAAATGTTTTTCTGAAGTACACCTTTTCGATAGTCGGATGACAAAGGATTTATCATTAATGGACTGTTTTACAAACTGTCATGCCATTTAAAGTTGGGTTAAATGGTTTAATTAAAGAGCCATTTTAGTCTTTTCGATACAACAGATAATAAGAGAGGTTATCGTCAGTGACTGGCTTCATGAGTCTTCAGCCACAATGCTACTCCCGGCTTAGATGAATAACAATATGTAACCTAGAATTAGGGAGAATTACGCGCAACTTCGGACCAGGAACTGCATCGTTCAATAAACTCTGTGATCTACGCCATTCTGTCTCCACTTTGCCACGTGCTTTCGTAGAAGAAAGTCAGTTGAACATACCGTATTAAACGTTCGAATACAGGCATGTAACTTCGTATTAATTCATGAAGGAATCGTGAAATCCATTACAAATTCCCATGCGAAGAACGGGCAATAATAATTGTACCGGGTGGTACACCTCCACGCCGCTAATTCAAACTTTGCGCCAGTTGAAACTCCTCTACTGGAGGAAGTCTGAACTTTATCTACTGTGTTAATTCTCAAGTTTCTCAGAAGATGTCCCTACTTGTAAATTTTGAAGTTTCTGAACTGGGTCGTTTTCGATGTATTTTTGTTTTGCCTGTAGTAAGAAGTGTGGACATTCTCTTCCAGATGGCA